>NC_079894.1:17272009-17481915 GCF_024868665.1 Triplophysa rosa
ATGTTTTTTAGGACCCCGGAGGCACCTGTAGTCATAAGAGTGATCGCTACAGAAACAGTAGAATGGAGCTTTAAAATCATCAGTCTGTCTAAAGAAATAAACATGTTTCTGTCTTTATTTCCCCCAATATGCCATTTTTGGACTAAAAGCCCTGTGATCACAAATAAACGGGAGCAGACGAGGCTGATTATGTATGTCTCATGTCAATAACATATTATTTTGCTTGTTTATTTTGCACTCCTGACATAAATGATCAAAACCCGCTTTTCATAATGCACATCTGTTATACTGATGCTGACGCTGGACAGTAGGCTATTTACCATTAGTAACGATAAGTTGGTACACTTCAATGATAACTAAAATATGCCACGATATAAAACTAGCTGTTGGACGTTTTTATCATGGTTTATCATAAAACCGGTAATCGTTACATCCCTATGTGTAATGTTACGTTGTGTGTATGGCTCTCTTGTCATTCTCCTGGCCCCGCCCACAGTGAACTTCAAAATACTTGATTATAATGTAATATAATGCAAAATAATATTATAATTTGCTTTCACTATAACATGCTTTCATGAGGAGAAAGAAACTGCTTCATGCACATAGTCAGAAATAGGAATAACATTTGGCATGTGAAGCTCTTTCAGACTAAATCTCAAGTGTAACTTCATACTAGCTTGGACTAAACTGGAACACCAACTAGGGCTGGGCAGTTAATCGAAAAGTAACCGAAACTACTTTTACGTGCGTACACTCACAATAACAACAAAACGTTGTGATTATGTAAAATAAAGAAAATTAACAGGACGCGTTATCAGCCGTCTCTGTCTCCACTCCGCTCCTATATTTCTGAAACACATCACAAAACTGATCCGATTCGATAAACTGATTTTAAATTATCCGATTCAGATTTAAATAAAATATTCCATGTTTCTGTAATATGCTTGGAAGACAAGTACAGTTGAGAAATATTCTTCCTCCCGTTTTTGCTCCCGTTTAGTGATCACAGGACTTTTAGTCCAAAAATGTGCGTATTAGGGGAGATATAGATATACTGAAACCCGTTTACTTCATATTTCTTTAGGCAGAGTGGTGAGTTTTAAAGGGGTCATATGGCGGAAGTACGTGTTTTTCTGTGTCTTTGGTGTGTTATAAGTTGCCCATGCATGTATAAGACACGTAAAATTGCAAAAATGAAAGTGTCGGAACAAAAGATGCATTCTATCTAAAAGCGAATGCTCACCCAGACCTGCCTGAAACGCCTCGTGTAACCACACCCCCACAAATCTACGCCAGTTTGTGGTATGATTTGACTAAGACCACCCAAATGTATACGCAAGTAAGGTGGGCGTACCTGTCAGCACAATTGCTTTGGAACCTGATGTTCCAAATATGGTAAGAGGCGTCAGATTTCCGTCACATGCTTGCAGTATTCGACCAATCACTATGCACTGGTTAACTGGCCAATCATAGCACACCTCGCTTTTCAGAGCGATGAGCTTTGTTAAAAATCTGTGCGTTTCAGAGAGGCGGGGCAAAGAGGAGATACAAACATGCACGGTATGTGGAAAATACCGCGTTTTTGAACCTTAAATCCTGTATACACATTGCATTACATCTAAAACAAACGATAATATTCGTTTTAGCCCTGTCATATGACTCCTTTAAGCTTTAATAAATAAACAAAAACAAAATAATCGTTCAATAATCGTAATCGAGAGAAAATGTTGAGATTTTGATTTTAGGCCAAATCGTACAGCCCCAGTGTTGGGTAAGTTACTCTCAAAAAGTAATTAATTACTAGTTACTAATTACATATTCAAAAGTGTAATTAGATTACTGTACAAATTACTCTCTCCAAAAAGTATTTAATTACTTATTACTAATTACTTTCTATATCCTATATCAACCTTGGTTAGTTAAGTGATTCAAGGATAGGCATGAAAGGGCTCTTTTTATTCATTCAAATAAATAATATTAAACTACATAAAGTACTCTTATTAACTGACCAAAGTATTACAAATGTGAGAATTATACATTAAAGCACAGATTTTAAAGTTAGACTTTGCATTTTGATGTCAATTCCACTATTGCACACACATATAATACACAAAGTATTTAGTTTAATTACATCAAAAGTAACTGTAATTAAATTACAGAAAAAAATAAGAGTAATCCCTTACTTTACTTTTTCAAGGGAAAGGTAATTAAATTACAGTAACTAATTACTTAGTAACTAGTTACACCCAACACTGTACAGCCCTAAGGCTGATTCACATTTCGCTTCTAAAACAGTGCAGAAAATGCGAGACGCGCCTCTTTCTCTCTTCAAATGACCCGAGGTGCGCGCGCGGCACTCCGAAAAGTTAAACTATTTCCATCTCGATGCGGCACCGACGCGCCTAGAAAAATGTGTGCGCCGCACCGCATGAGCGTAGCGTCGCCCCCTATTTGCGCACTCCTGCCGCGCGAGTCTACATTTAAAATAACGAATATGCGCGCGGAAAAGACACGAAATGTGAATTGGGCCTAACACCAACCTAAAAGTGCATTTTTCCCATTCTCATCTGGCAGGAAGCGCTTGTCCACTGCACAGACCAGGATGTGCTCCGGGATGCTGGGTGATTTGGCACCGACCAGCTCGAACCCTAAGGGAACCTCGATAGACTCTGTTGCCATGGAAACCAGGCGAAGGTCCTTTCCTGCTTGACAGAATCCTGGAGACAGAAGAGTCAGAAACATGCAGCTAACATGTGATGATTCACTGCATTTCACCTGCACGTGGACATTTACAGCAAAAACTCAAGCATGTTCAATAATGCAATTTTGAGTTTGTTCTTGAAAAAATGTTACATTACTGACACAATAAGCATAGGAAAAATGTGTACACAGAGTTTTAGCATGTGCATATATTTGTCTACATCATTCATACCATCAATAGTGCAACATCCATCAGGAGGTGCTCCCTGCATGTAAGGCAGGGGTGGACTGCTGGTGTCTGAATCTTCCTCATCATCCATGTTCTCAATGCAGCTGGAGGACTGACAATTCACCAGCACATGACCGGATGGGATGGACCTGATTCTCAGGTCCATTTTTGGTTTAACATCTGAAAAGCAGAAAGAGGAACAGGTGTGACATTGTAACCTTCAGAATCAGAATCAGAACGATATATTTGAAGATGAGCAAAATGACCTAAGAAAATAAGGTCATTTTGCTCATCAAGAAAATGCATCTTGATTCAAGAATTTTTAGACATTTTTACTGGAAAACAAGAAAAAAAGACTAAGTAAGAAAGTCATTTTTTGCAGTGTATATATTTCTATGAATTTATATCTTGATGAGCAGATATGATTTTCAGAATAGATGAGTCAGAGAAGATTTTTAGCTTTTCATGTTAGTACATCTCTCCTTCAAAATGCAATTTATAGAAGACGAGTGGTGAGTATCAAGTTCATTTTCTGAGAAGACAAATGAGCCGATGACCTCGCTTACCTTCCAGGTTGCTAGGATACTGATCGGGCTCCAGATAAAGCTGAGTGAATACGGGCTGTGGGTCGCCGCCGCTCGATCTCAGCGAGGCCTCTATAGAGTTGTGCAGAGCTTCTTCGAAGCGGGCAGACTTCAGCTGCCCCGCGTACGAATTCCCCATGATCTGAAAAGGAATTGAAATCATAAAATTATTTTTGAAACAAGATGCCAACAGCTGTCAATAATAATACTAATCTGTAAAAAGAGAGAAGACCTTAAAGTGAAGTTCACCCAAAAATGAAAATTCTGTCATTTACTCACCCTTTTGTCATTTCAAACCTTTATGACTTTCTTTCTTCCACAGAACACAAAAGAAGACATTTTGAAGAAAGTTGGCAACCGAACAGCACTGGACCCCATTCACTTCTATTGTGACACAAAACCAATGCAAGTGAATGGAGGCCAATTAACAACATTTTTCAAAATATCTTCTTTTGTGTTCTGTAGAAGAAAGAAAGTCATGCAGGTTTGAAATGACAAGAGGGTGAGTAAAGGATGACAGAATTTTCATTTTTATTTTTGGGTGAACTATGACTATTGTTTTTTACTCTATGTCTACTCAGATGAGATTTCAGTTTCACCATAAATAAGGCTATCATCATCCTTTATAAAATGACATGAACCCAGTTGCTGCCATATTACTGGCACAAACAATACAGGAACATCTGGCTGGGCATGTGTTACGGGTATTTGAGATGGCGAATGGCTGCAGTGGCACAAAAGATATCATCCAAACACATCTATTCATGTGTACTTATAAACATAACACAATTGTTTTCATTAATGAAAGCTCGTCCATGAGAATAATAATATTGACTATTGACTTTAAATTCTTCTATAATAATTCTATTTTTTCACAATTCCCTTGTGTTTCACACACTACCATTCCAAAGTTGGAAGTAATTGATTTAGTCTTAATTAATGTTTCTTTCATTCATTTAGAAAAACAGGAAATACATCAAAACTATGGAATAACACAGATTTAACTATGGTGATCTTTAATTATGTTGTGATTAAAAAAATCCTAATTAAATCAAAACTATTATATTTTAGGCTCTTATTGGCTACCTTTTTTCCTTATTCGGTCATCCATTTCAATATTTGAAAAAATAATTTACTGTACGTTTTTTAAAAATGTATCTTCAGATCAAAAGCTTTCAAAGATCATGAAAAATAGTTAAGTGACCTTAAACTTATATATCAGTAAGATTTTATCTTGATCAATGTCTTGGGGAGCATGATACCCAGAAGAAACATTCATACCTTTTATTGTAGTTATTTATCTACAGATGGACAGGATCATCTCTTCTCCATGTTATATCAATGTTGATGCATGATCATTGTGGTAAACCCCCCACACCTACAGAAAAAGTTAGGGAATAGAGTCATGCTCAAAACTCAGATTATTTACAGTTCGAAATAAGAAGCATAAAATAACACATTGTAAATCATTTGTTGTTTGAAAGCATTAGGAAGGTACAGCAGATAGTGAAAAAAAGGAAATATACACATGTATACATATGACAACAGTGCTTGATTCAGTGACCTAATAGAATGATGCATTCCAGATTGGGTTTATTTTAAAATACTGAACAGAGCATTTACTGCATTTTGGTATCCTAAAAATGATTAAGAAACTGTAATATGTATTAATCCTGGTGTTATCTGAGATCAGACAGTTGTTTGTAAAGAAGAACAGATTGCAATGTTCCCCGACATATGTAGCTGTTAACTGATAACGGTGAGGGATGAGTTATATGACACTATGACCTCAAGGGAATGTTTGTGAAGCATCAGGGAAAGAAACTCTATGTGTCTTACTTCCAGCCCTACACAAAGACTGATGAGACAGGTTTTTGTTCTTTTGGCTTGGTAAAACAAGAGTGAAATGCAGTAAAGCCATCAATCAATCAGTAAATACTGCTGTCATGAAGACATTTTTATACACGTACAAAATATGATGCAATAAATTCAGATGTGAAAATAATTAACAGTATGCATTAAGAAAAGACTCGAACGTTTAGACAAAGATAAATACAATAAGAAAGAAAAAGTTACAACAATTACACTCAAAAACAAAAATCCGTAAAAATAGGGTACAATATACTGTATTAATATGAAGGAATTTTCCATATTCATTTTTACAGTTGTTTTACCTGTATTTTACCTTTTGTACTGCATTAAATTGCATTTTAGCATTAAAAAAGGAAAGTCCGTAAAATAAAGGTACTGGTAATTTTCTTAACAGGATTTTTTTACAGTGTACCGTAAATACACTAGATTGAATTCTTTCATAAACATATCACATACCAATTTTAGGTCTGCTTTTTTGTAATCTGTGCTCCAGGAATCATTACCAAGGAAACCAGATCTAATTTACATGTAGACTCCTACCATCAAAACCACCCACTGGAAAATCTTCACATTTGCATCATTTTTTTAATGGATTTACAAATCATGATTAAGGATTTCAGAGAATGACAGCTAAGAAATCTTACCTAGATCAAGAGGGTATCGGGGGTTCTGTACAACGAACCCTGAACAATGAAATAATAAGCTAGGACACCCTGTCCAACAGCAAGCTTACTGGGAGCCTGTTTGGCCAAGTTTCATCATGATACCACGGTAAACAGATGATAAGTGAGATAGCAGCACCTGAATCTAGTTCAAAATCGCCTCAGGCTGCTCTTGGTCCAGTTAGACTGGTAATGACATTTAAGGGGTGTTAAATGCTAATGTGGACATGCCAGCAGAGAGCCCTGCCTTTAGGCCAAGAGCTGTTTCACCTAAACACAACCAAGTCGTGGTATCCTTACTGCTTCAATGTAGCTTTTCAGATTGCATTACCATCCTATATTTAGTAAAGTACAAAAATGATACATGGTGCAAATTCAATCAGTTAAAAAAGCCACTTAAGAATATATAGACAACAAAATAGTCTATAGACATAAACATGCAAATCTGCAAACGTCTCAAGCAGTTTGTTTTGTCTCAGATTTTACAACAATGTCCTCCAAAAGACGCAACATTTTGAGAACATTTCTGGATCACAGACCTTACACTTTTATGCATAACTCTATCAGTTTGTAATAATAAAATAAGTGGAGTTAAAATTAAAGGGTTAAAAGAAACCGTGCCAATATGGTGGAGTTCAAGTGTGGCAGTAAATGTAGTAAAATTTGGTAACAGTACTTTCCCACACCAAAGGCCTCTCTTTCTCTCTCTGTCAGTCCACTCCCTCTTTTGTTTCCTTGCTTATCTGCATAATTAAATTACATTTCTGACAATGGAAATAAGAGCTAGAACTTCCAGTGCATTAACAAATTCTGCTTTTTAATTCACGAATATACCTAAATAAATTTAACAAAGAATCACATATAAAACACAAACACTACACTAGCCCTGCAAATATATGCGCACTTCAATAAAATACACTTTGCATTAAGATGTACATAAAGGCAAAGATTTCAGCTTGGCCATCAGCTCTGACCAATTGACACTTAGTTTTTTTTACATTCAAGAGCATTCAAGCAAGAGGAAAAATACTTTAAAGAGCAAGACCCTAAGCAGGGGGATGGTAGAGAGATTAGCCAATGCAAAAAATTTAAATATCTTAAAAATAAATGGGGTGCTAAAAGCCATGGCCATTGACACCATGTTAGCAGGAGCCGGTGAGTGTCAAAGAAATCTAACATGACGCTTCTGTACCTTTCATAAGCAGCCAAGGTGTGGAGTGTGCCTCAACAACTTCCACTGTAGACCTCACTCAAGCACTCAAAGCTATTTCCATAGTGAACGTAACGTCCTCACAATATCCGAAACCAGCGTTAACACCAAGACAGTAATCCTCGTTCCAAGCTATGAGCTGCCTGGTCATGATAGTCCTGAGTTGGGGTGGATTCCACGAACTCCAGTGCAACCACCCTCTCTGTCCTGCGCTCAGTGGCTCTGGATACACAAACTCACACATACTCGCATACACAAACACCGGGCCCTCCCCCATTCCACTTGCCCCTCCCTCTTTTTGGCCATTTGCTCTGCGGGGCGATAGGGGCATTCATTTAGGACTCATTCATCTTGGCCCTTGCTGACCCTCTAAGGTGACAGATGCTGTTGTGGAGAGGGCCATACTGTTGAGCGCGGCACAATA
This sequence comes from Triplophysa rosa, assembly GCF_024868665.1. Lineage (NCBI taxonomy): Eukaryota > Metazoa > Chordata > Actinopteri > Cypriniformes > Nemacheilidae > Triplophysa > Triplophysa rosa. The sequence goes on from NC_079894.1 coordinate 17,279,691, forward strand.
AAGGCGAGGTGCCTCCGCACGCCACACGCGTGCAGCATTTGCCACGCATGATATGCAGATGCCACTTTCTTAACGTGACACTCGAGACTTTTGGTGAACGCTAAGTACCGCGCATGCAGATGGGGGTAAAACGTGAGGCGAAGGATCGTTTTCTGGGGCCCTGGCCTCTCTTCTGCCACTCCCTGTTTTATTGGGGCCATTTTACTGATAAACCAATGGCAAACTGGGGACACTTGCTAAAGAATGTGGGGTCAGTTCACATTTTGGCTGTTGGCCTTGCCTTGCACACACATCCCTCCCCTCTTCCCAGAGATTGTCAATTAACTGAGAATTTAACCCCATTGTAAACAGCCGTGGTGAGGACTCATCTGGTGAAAATACCTGGAGTATGTCAAGGGGCATGATAGGAGATTGATGTTTTGCACTATCCTGGGTTGATAATTTCCTACCGCGTGCCACAGAAAAGTGGCTCGGAGGAAGTGGAGGAGATAGCGAGGGTTTGAATGCAAATACAGGAGGATCGGGTTCCCCCGGTGCTTCAGGATCTCTCTAACAATGACTCAATCTCTCTTCTTCATCTTGTACACTAATGACAAAATATTGTGACTCAGTGGTTGACCCTCTCATTTCAGGGCCATTGGAAGCAAAAATAGAAATTGGCAGCATTGTAACAAGCAGCTGAAAATCAATGGTGCTCTGTTTGTGAAAAGTCATTATAGATCCAATATGCCAATCCTCCAAAATAAACTCGATATTTAACAATCACACTCTATCGAGGCATAAAGATTTAGAAGTTGCATCAAGGTGACCCTGTTAAATGAAGGTAAATATTCAAGTAGATTTAATCAACACGACCTGGATCAAGTTTTGTCTACAGCCAAATAGTAGGATTTGTTAATAATTGATAACAGCCTCGTACAAAAAGGTGACTTGACACAATGGTTCAAAGAGTGTGCTGCCTTAGAGCCAGTGGCACTGAAACACATATTTCAAAGTTAAAGACACAAAGAATTTGTCAATCAAACAATAAAACAGCCACATTAACAAACCAATGCATTAGAAAAAATAAAGGTTGAAACATTTTACTTGAAATTATGTTTCACAAGGAAAAACATATACATTGGTTAAAAACTACAACTGCATTCATTTTCTAGATTGTATGAAAAAAGTACAGTAAACCAATTGTTAATTTTATCCATCTGCAGTGTTGCTTTTACAACTGTTGTTGTGGCAAATACACAACAGTTGGTCTAAATCGAGCCGTATATTTTTTCTCACCCTAATAAAGAATTAGTAGATAGTGGTTAAAGCAGTATTAAAGTCAGCTTTAAACAATGACCGCCCACCCTCAGAAGGCTTTATTAGCCCCCCAGAGTGATTAATGCTGTCATTCCAGCTAATCTGGAGGCTTTGTCTAAACATTGTTTATTTTAATTGCAAGGTTCCTCTTTAACATACCATTTGGACCACACAATGTCTATGAATGACCCTGATTGACAAATGTGAGATATTACATTAGACACATCGTTCGTGGGAACAAGTTTGCCAGGCTCCCATATCTTTGTAGAGACTGTAAAAACATAAACATATGGATGCAGCCCAAGTTCAATTTTTAAAGTAACCGAGATGTCGATTTAAGCCTCCGTCTTTAACGCTATCAGACCTTAATGGGTCATTGGAAAAGGAGAAAGAGAGCAAAGCAGAGGTTTCCTTTGCTCAATTGAGCTTGTGGGTAAAACAAAAGAGCCAGTGAGTGAAGTGTCCCTCCTCTCGGCCATCCTTCAGCACTGCTTTGAGTCTCTGGCCCTGGGCACTGACAAAGGGAAGTATCTTTTCCACCGCCATCGGAGAATAGATGAGTCATGTGGTGGCGGCTCTTTCAACATCTTCTGGAGTTCTGCTTTGTCTTGTTCTTGGCTTCCTTTTGAGAAGTGTCCCATTCTTTGGTACAGAAGAAACTCATTGCAGCCAGACAATATTATTGTTTGGACCTAATGGGACAATGGCCAATCTAAAACCCAAATTGGCAGATATTTGAAACCTATAATTCTGGTCTTTTTTCTGATCCAATTGCACAAGCTTGGGTCAAGGTTGGGGTAACCAGATCAGAATGACTGAGGGTAAAATGCTTGTTCTAAAAGTGTGACTCATCTTTGGCTTGACTCTCCACAACAAATCTGCCTCATACCAGCCAAACCAACATTGTTTCAACACAAAGGGTCAAACTTAATCTGAACTGTTTAATTCTAATGTCTTAATCTGTAAAGACAATTGAATCTGGACCCGCCAAGAGTAGGATGGGGTAAATTTGAGCAGAATTATAAAATTATTTTTTAAAGTGACGAATTCCTTGACCTCACATGGATGTTATAAAACAACTGAGAATTACATAGATGAGGTGAGATCAGAACGTGATTTTAACGCAGTGACAAATGACCATCAGCTGGGTAGGAGGGAGATTTAGAGGTGGCAACTGCCACAGCTCATCTAAGTCTTCAGGAGCTATCTACTCAGCGTCAGAAAAAACAAACCCACCCTAACACGAGCCACAAACAACAGCAAGACAATGCGACCACCACGTGAAAGTCGATGCTGCCATGACACGTTCTGCCGCACTGACCACATAAGGTCTGTTCCAGGCGTGAGGCGTGGGGTCTCACGCTGCTTGTCACACCGCCGGCAAGTTGTTGTCCCTAAACCCTGCACTCATTTGCCTATTAAAGCTCTCTCACAGACTTCCTGCTGGGGTCCTGAAGTGCAAATCGGGGCTTTTCCAGCGAGACCATCATATGAGCTAGGCCAGTGCAGATAACCTTTTCTGCTTGGCCACACGAACAAAGGGGGAAGGGACGAGTGGGGGGAAGGCAACACCACAAGCTGAAAGCCAAAGCTGAAATCAGCAGAGGAGAGAAAACCCTGACTGGTCAGCGAGGGATTGGATCCAGGGGGGTGGAGGTGACAGCTCGGGGAGAGGATTAGTCCAGCAGTGGACGGGGGTGGTGGGCCAAGGTTAGCCAGGGTTTAAGGGGGTGGAGGCCTAGGAGGATCAACAAAAGGAGTATTTGGGCAGATGAAGAAGTCATCATCATTAAGCCACTGGAAGTTTACTGTCCAGTTATAAAAGTAACTGGAAAATGAGAGGGGCAAGAGGGCAACTCTGAGATATGGTCAGTAGACTGCAGCTGGTGGGATTGTGGAATGCTGGGCTCATTTATTAGAGTAAAAAACTGGCCTTTGTGTGACCAAAGCACTGATTAGAGGCCTGACCTTGCCATACACTAAGGTTTAATTTAACCTTCAACTAAATCCTGCATTTAGACAAATGGACAAATGACCCCTTCAACAATATTAGTGGCATTAAAGAAAACAAAATTTTGGAGACAGCATAGCTGATATTGCTTAATTTAGGCAAAAGCAAACAACACGAGACAAAATTTAAAGGCGAAGTTCTTAATTAACAGCGGCCACTAGTGTTGTATTATAGATTTGCCACGAATCGCTCAGTCCAAACACGACGGTGGCCACCACAGTACAAAACGATGTCGTTCTCATGTTGACGCAGGGAAGAGATTTTGCGGGCATTAGAAAGACTGTAGAAAGAGCTATGACTTATTTAATTACATAAAATAATAGGGTTGTAGATTTTAAGTTTAAAAAGAAGGATAAAAGTCAGGCAGGAGCTAGGACCTGTGTTAATATTCTAAAGACTTTACAGCAGACTACACGTTAGGACTAAGGCTTTTAGCAGATATGTACTCACAGATATCTATGGAGATACTTTCCAGCAGAGAGACATTGGAGAGAAAGATCGTCTAAAAATCACCTCCGAGGAGGTTGCTTTGATTCGGATCAGTATGTGAGTAACATACTAACATACCAAGATATGTTGTTGTTGTAATATTAGCTGTGTGACGGAGCAGTTTTGAGCGTCATTGTTTATCTGGAACCGCTTTAATATTGTACTCGTTCAGATACTTGAGAGAGAGAGAGAGAGAGAGAGAGAGAGAGAGCGCGTTGGAGCTGAAACTGGAGAGCGAGAGCACGTTTTACTCTTTTACTCAATGATGAATAAACGTTCAGTTGTTCCGCACTGGAGAGCACGATCCGTACGGCTCACGGATCATCCCGCGATCCGTTTCACCACAATATCGCAGCGGAGAGGAAGAGAAAACGAGCGTTGTAGAGTTGTTTGTCCGTTTAGAGCTGCTGTACAAAACATGGCGGTGAATTCAATGTATGTAGGGCCGCTCTGTATGTAGATAATAAATAGCTCATTCTAAGGTATTACAAACATAATGGTTCATTACGTAAGGTCTTTATACACCTCTGAAGAAATAGTTTTGTATATTATATTGTATTTCTGTCAATAGATCCTCCTAAAAACTCTGTATTGTTCCTTTAAACAATGTACAATAGAAGAGACTGCATCCTATGTGTAATTTAAAGCATAGGTGCTCTCTGGTCTAGGGTTCATCGTAGTTCATCAACAAAACACTGATGACCATGGTACTCTTTTCCATTAAAATGCCTTTATAAATTGTGTAAATTTTTTTAGTTTACCTACCCATCTGGTTAACTGGAAAAGGTCAACTAGTTTTACACCTCAAGGCCGAAGGGCTGGTGGCACATTTAATTGACCAACGATGATGCCATTATGCCATTGACATGACTTGCCCTCACTAGTGGATGGTGGATGCATATGGTTTATTTAAAAATCTATGGTATCCATGAGAAATTCAAGTGCCATGATACCATGACGACATACAAAGAGTTCTTTGGGTGAAGAACAGCAAAGTAGCTCAGGCCAATAAACCAGAGACCTGCAGATGAACCCAACCCTGCATTTTACAACTCAGACCACAGCTGAACACTGTTATTCACTGGGGACAATAATAGTCCAACCAATGGGTCAAATGCATTTCTTCTCCCTGTATGATTTGTTACTCATTAACTGTTATGCGCTGATGACCAGAAGACATGTGGATATGGGCAAATTTAAGCGTTTATTTTCCAAGTGAGCTCTCCCTAGTACATTTTGGCTTAAACATTTGGTAAGCTCACACTTTCACCTCATGGATTCTAATGGTTTGTTAGTTCTGCTCTTGTTGTCAGGATAAAATAACCTTATAGACAGACATTTCTGTTACAGTGTAAAAAGGGGTCTTGTTTAATGGCCCTGTGTCGCATGAAGCACATATTATCAAAACAGACAAGCCTTATCAGGTGACAAGGGGCAAAGAGAGGTCAGATGTGCTTCCTGACACAATTCCTCCTGCTTTGACGCTTCATCCATCATTATTCAGGAAAGGAATAAAAGTGTGATAGCCAAGCACCACAGCTCACCATGTTGCTCAAACAGATGTATTAAATCACATGACATTTGGTGAGCCATCACTAGCCAAATCAACACAAAAATTTCAATTCCAAATTTTAATCCACAAAATGCAAAACTATTTTTCCAATACAGTTTGAACTGGTTGGATCCTTCGGTGATCTTACACATCTGGTTAAAGGGTCAACCAGAGTTTTACACCCTTTCCTTAAACCCAAAGTGTTTGCGCCATATGCTACTACTGCATTCACAACATGCCAGAATTACAGTAATTTAGAGCTCGAAAACCTTTTATTTTTATGAAAGTGACCATATAGGCCTACTGTCATAAAAAAAGTGTCATTTATTTACCCATATGTTGTTCAAAACCTATATTGGATTCTTTTTTTGTGAAACATAAAATAAGATAATTTGAGAAATGTCTCAGTGGTCCATAAAATGAAAGTCAATAGGGTTCAATGGTGTTTGGTCACAACACTTTCTTCAAAATATCTTCTTTTTGTGATTTCTGTGGTTTTAAACAAATAAGTTCTGCAAGAGCAAAGTAAAATCAGTTTTATTCATTTTGTTGTCATTAACAACCTTACATAGATCTGTTTTATAGTATAAATGTATCCATAAAAATTAATAATTTCTAAGCCTGGGGATGTATGAACATTTCAGAGCAAAATCTCGATGAATCAATCATAACATAACTGTAGGGAAAAAAATAATAAAACACATGAGTAAGAGAAACTGTACTGCTCAACAGAGCAAACAGGACGGCCACCAAGTACATTGGTACTCTAAGATAGATATATAGGACATGAACATTCCCAAATGTGCTTCAAAAAACAAGGTAACAATCCCACGTTTCCACAAAAGACAAATGACAGTAAGATTGAGGGAATCGATAAATAAATCATTCATAGAGTCAGAGGAAAAGAAAAAGAGCTTTCCCCTCATTAGAATGAAAAGTCACCTTAAATGAGTGAGTGACGAATGAACAATGAGGGTCTATAATGTTCTCAGGAAAGACCCCCATCCTCAACCCTTCCCCACTTCCTCGTGGAGCACTCAACTGTATCCAGCATGCTCCTCTTCCTGACCCCAGGCAGCCTCTGCTGCATCAGGCCTGGTGTGTGTGTGCGTGGCGGGTAACAGTAGTGTCATGCTGATAAAGCCGGGTGAGTTGCCCATGGTGACAGGGTTGACAATTTAAATCCTCTTGCTCCTTTTTTGTTGTTGCGATGTAACAAAGGCAGGTTCATTCTATTGTCCTGTGCCGACACAGATAAACCCTTTCCCATACAAATCAACAATCAAAGCTGTGCTGGGAACAGTCGGACTGCTCTCAGATCAGCTTTGTGTCATGTACAGGCCTTTTATAACTATCAATTATTTGCATAAGATGAACGGACTATAGTATTAGCATTACTGTAACTTACTGCTGCAAACTAATGTACCATCAAAAAGATCAGTTATCAGGCAAACAGTTTTTAAGCCCTCCTTTTTCAATTTATGATAGTAAACAGAAAAAAATCACATCTGTACACTCTTTAAAAAAATTATAAGTTGTCTTTTTGTCTATATTTTTTCACTTTTTGTATATAGTGCATTGTTGTTTTTATTTAATTCTCATTTTTTCTTAATGTATATTTGCACTGTTTGCACCATGTGTACACTTTCTTCTGCACTAAGCTCCTGTCGCCAAGTCAAATTCCTTGTGTGTGTAAACACGCTTGGTAATAAAGCTCCTTCTGATTCTGAATTTTAGCCATAACATCAACACTATAAATAAATATTATTATTACTGTTACTACTGTAAAACTACAATGCATAAAAACGGAATGCCTGCATATTGTAAGAAACTTTTATGATCTTTCTATTATTTTAATTTCTCATATAACAGTTCACCACAGCTTTACTGTACAGTGTTACTGTAAATGTACTTTCAGATTTACTCTATTTTGGTCGAAACTACAGTTACCATGGAGAAGAACTGCTACTGACTTTTTTTGATGGCAATACGGCATCCCACGAAATGGATGTACTATGAAAATGTGTACAAAATGGTCTCTAAACCATTAAAAAAAATCTAGTTAATTTCTGAAAACTCAATAACAGTCAATATCTAATCAACCAACTGCTTGCGAAATGTAGTCTTATCTCATCTAACTGATGGCTTGTGTTCACGCCAAATACTAAATCAGATTCCAAGGTGTGAGTACTAATCTGGTCAAGAGAAGTTTGCCAATGTGGAAAACAGAAAGTTTATCTGAGGAGAGACCAGGACCTTGCATATGTCCATCACAGGTAAATACCCTCAGTCTTATCATGAGCAACAGCGTGAGTCACATTGTTTCCTGAGTTCAAATGAGCTCCAACCTTTATATTAATTATCTTTATATTATTCATATAGCATGTAAAATATATGGACTTCGGGATCCATTTATTAAATGTGTTTCTAACGTGCAAGTCTAATTTCTAAATTATTAGGAATACAACTTGATTCGACCAGTGATGCCCACAGGACAAAAGTCTGATCATTTACAAGCTTGGGACAAAGTTTAGCTATAGGCTACTTTAAGTTTAATTCATTAGTACCACAAAGTACCACAAAATGTACATATTTCAAACAAACAATATACTTATTTCATTAACTAAATAACTAAATAACTAACTTAACACTATACAAAAAAACTAGAGCTTTACATAAAAAAGCTAAATAAGAATAAACAAAAAACAACACTTTCATTTAGTGTGACTATGCCAAAACACATTTGAATAATTTGGCTAAACCCATCACTTTCTTATTCAGTAACTAACTTTCAAAATTATATATAAAAAAATTGGTTTTAGTGCAGGTCTGGGAAAAGCTTTTGGATTGGTTGACCAGGATCAATTTAAGTATGTGGCAGAAGCAGTATTTTTTTTCTTTAGATCAGCCTAGACCTTCTCTCTCTTAGCCTGAATGTTGAGTTCTAAACTAGGTCTTGGTCACCGTGACTTTGGCCAGACCAGACCGGCCCCATTGGCTTTCACTCCACAGCCCACATGCCATCGCCCTCCCCTGACCTTGGGCTTAGGAGAGTGTGTGAGAAGCTTTGTATAGAACACTGAAAAAGACTGAAGAAGATTGCTAAAATATTTAAACAGAGCTCTCGGTTGATACCAAACAGTTTTGTGGAAAAAGAAACAGCTACAGAGCACCCTTTTTATTAGATCCATCATGTTCTCACGGTGGAAGAATCTCCTGTTTTGTCAGGTCCATCCAGTACCTCCAAAGAATGTATAAAATGCAGTGAGGTGGAGTATTTGTGCATGTGTTTATGAAGAGGGAGTATCCTCACAGGCCATGTGCTAAAATAATTTACTCTGCCGTCCTGCAAAGCCTATACAGGGATTTAATAAATCTTGCTTGAGTATATTTTACTCCAGGGATCTGCTCTGATCATGCACACAAAATCTATAGTAATGTTCTAGTGTTTATGTACTAAGTTGGTACTATAGAGCATGGTGCTAACAAAGGCAAGGTTGTGGGTTTGATGCAGGGAATACAAGGAATCATAAAAATAAAATAATACCATAAATATAATGTAAAGATAACATATACCATGAAGCTGTGTGGCCAATACAAAAAGTAAAATCTCAAATAATACTACTTATAAATATTTGTGTGATATATTGTGTGTTGTCCTCAAAATAAAAAGCAAAACAAATGATGGGCCTTGCACAGATGTTTAATAAAAAAAGGTACTGTGCATGCAGAATACATTTTGTACTCTGCTTAGGCAAGTAAATCAAGTTACACTTGCCTGAAACTTTTCAGTTTGGGTGAACAACATGTACTTTAACAGAAAAGCCAAGAAAAAAGGCATTTCAAGCAATTTATAGCTAAAGAGGGAACAAAGAATAATCTGCCAAAATCAAAAGGCTCCCAAGGGCTATTATACAACATATGAAAATGCTGATAGTGTGTTCTTGGTTGTTAACTTTAATCCCCACTCCCAAGTATCCAGATATGATTCAAGTCCATTCCTCAATTTGCATATTTTGTAAGTCCTATAGGAGCAATGTGTAGTTTTTAGCGGCATCTAGTGGTGAGGTTGCGGATTGCATTCAACTGCTCAAGCTCCCTTTCGAAGCACTACGGCGGCTGACACAGGACAAAGATGTTGTCGCATTTCCACTTCATTGCTAAAGGAGATATTTATGAAATGCGCTCTGTAGAGTAGTTTGACCATTTAGGGCTACTGTAGAAACAACAATGCGAACTCCATGCAAGGGGACCCACACAATAGCTCATTCTAAGGTAATAACTTCATTATGTAAGGTCTTTATAAACCTCTGAAAACATAGTTATGCACATTGCATTTCTGTCAATAGATCCTCCTAAATATTACACACAGCACCTTTAAAAGTAACAGTACAACTCTTCTTAACAAGGCTCACAATTTCAGGAATAATTTATATCCATAGCCCAAATATTGCAGATTGAGTTACACACGACATCCTGGTGATGCTTGCTTTAGCAAGAACCACTAATAAAACAAGCAGCTATTTTATGACGTATTATAAATGGCTCAAATGCTGAAATGTCGCCAGTCATGTGTTGAACTCCAGCTATCTGGGACAGTGCCCTCCACCCTGCTCAACACAGCCTCCTCATTCTTCACTGTGACATGTCTTCCTTCAAAACTGAGTTGCTGGTATTGTTTCCAGACATGTTTCCTGACAAATGATTAGAGGCCGGAGCAGATAAGCTGTGTGTGCTGAGGCCCGTGGAGATATTAGGCTTTGAAGGAGCGGAGGAGGAGATGGTCTAGTACCCATCTGCTCCAGATAAGAGCCTTCCGACTCATCAGCACCCAGGAAAACCATGACAGGACAAGGAGATGCACGTCCATCTGCAGCACGCCCAAACATGCAAACGCATACACACTTCCCTTTACTTTACACATATACAACCTCAGTACACACGTCCCTACTGAATTGGTGCTGAGACCCTCTATACCGCCAATATTACATTTTATATACGATTTTCTTTACCATCAACAGTTTATTTCTTCCAATCAAATTTGCCAAGTAAAAAAAAAAGAGTGACAACAGCTTTCAGGTCCAAACAAAGATATATTAGCTAATGTGAAGGGCTTTGGAGGAGAGGAGCCCACCTCTTGTGAAGCGATCAATGCACATGAAAGCAAGAGGTCAGCAACCTTTGACATCTCCATTCAGAGGGGGGAGGGCACGTGATCTTTTGTAAAATTAGCTACATTGATCCAATTGTGTGATATTGTCGAATGCAACCCCAGACTGTGTGGCAGACGCTTCTTTGAAATTTATTTCACTGTCCTTTCAGAGCAAAACACTTCAATTTGGATGCCTATAATATAACCACTGTTGTTTTTTTATAAGAAATAAAATGTGCAATGTCTTTACGATAAAACATCTCACACGAACAACTTTGCATTTGCAACTCAGTTCTCCCAACAGAAGACTAATGAGAATCATAAGACATTGTGACATGGCTTCATTTGGCTGTTATTAAACCAATCAACAGCTTCAAATGCCTCTGGTTTTACACAAGGCAGGGGAAAACAATGCAAAATGAGTTCCAGGAATTCCTGCCCTGTCGTTAAAGTAGCGGACAGGTTAAAAGTTTACAAGACATCTAGGTCTCCACTGCAACTGCTGAGACTCATGCTTGAGGACAGGGATCATCGCCGGTTCCCAGAGCCGTCAGGTGGACGGGGGGCAATAGGCCGCTGACCGCTTAGCTAACATCAAGGTGGGGGCAAATTTAACTGCTTCAAATCAAGTATGGTTGTAACTGAGGATGCTTCAAATCAGTGAAGAGGATTAATGAGGTCTTTAAGGAGCATGGGCAGATGGTTTGTTAATATGTAGGTGACAAATAAACCATAAATGTGTCTTATGGTGTGACAGCAAAAAAACCTAACAATGAAGATAAATCTCTCTTATGCTATTTTATGTTATAAATATAAATAATTTAAAATAATATTATTATTATATATTATAATATACTGTATTATATTATTGCTATGTCACACCATAGGACATATGTACGGTGTATTTGTAAACTACCCATTTATGATCTATTATGACCCATTTTATCTGTGGTAAAAAATGACAGATTTTCACAACACTGGTCACATATTGTGTGACAGCTTGGAAAAACAATGCATTAAAAGAAAAAATCAACTGTAATATCATCAGACGAAAAACATTAAGAAAAATTTAAATTGAAAAAAAATCTCTGCTTTAATTGTGATTTAATACAAAAAAATTAAGAAATTCACTGGTGTAACTTGCCAATACATTTGCGAGTGCTCATACTGTATATGCCAAATGCTGTGTCTGGGAGGCAAACGATTAAGAAAAAATAAAAAAATTGGTAAAAGAAAGTGGAGTGGTGAATAATTTTTATAGGCATTGCCTAAACAAGAACTGAACAGTGTGTCCTGAAAAGTTGATATAAAATCACATGCCTGTGTTGCTTGCCAAAAAGCAACACAGTACATCTCAGTCATGATCAATTTACAGTCTCTCACTATAATCTATTTGTTTTACAATGAATAGATTTTTTTACATTAAAGGGCAAGCAGTGACTTTTTTTATGAAACAAACAAGGCATTTCAATTAACTTTAAATAAAGTCTAAAACTATCAACAATGTTTTCTCAAGACAAATGCGATTAAATAACAAAGCAGAGGCTCTTTAAAGGAGTAGTTCACCTTCAAAATGAAAATTCTGTCAACATTTACTCACCCTCTTGTCATTTCAAACCTGTGTGACTTTCTTTCTTCTGCAGAACACAAAAGAAGATATTTTGAAAAATGTTGGTAACACAGCACTGGCCCCATTTACTATTGTAACCAATGCCAGTGAATGTGGGGGCTGTTACCAACATTCTCCACTTCATACAGGTTTGAAATAACAAGGGGGTAAGTAAATGATGACAGAATTTTCATTTTGAAGGTGAACGACTCCTTTAACTGACATACATCTTTGACCTTATCTATGCTACACTATTCTACCTTTTCATATGATGCCGGACCACATTTTATATTCTAAATATAAATATTATGTCAGATCCATATCAATAGGTTTAGAGCTTTGAAGCACACTAAAAACTGCTCTATTATTTGCTAAAGTGCAGAGCACAAAATGTTCTCTAAAAAATAAATTGTTTAGTCATTATTTACTCACACTCATGTCATTCTAAACCTGTATAACTTTCTCCTGCAGAGTATTAAAAAGGTATGTTGAGGAACTGTTTTTGTCCATACAATGAAAATAAATCAAAGTGTGCAAAAAAACAAATATAATTGTATGCCTCACAGAAGGAAATTAGTAGAAGTGATGTACAATGGTGGAAAGGCAGAGGAACAGGCTGCTTAATACAGACCAACATGTTATAGTGGACTTCAATGACTCCAAATGGTTGAACGTAAAAATTACAGTTTCAGTGCAGCTTCAAAGGGCTTTAAACGATACCAGACGATGAATAAGGGTCTTAAATACGTATTAAGTGACATCATGAACGTGCATCGCAGAACAGAGCAAGGCGAGCATTTGTGTTTATAAAGCATATACATTTTAATTTTTTTTACGTGGATGAAAAATATCAAGATATTTGTTCCCATATCACCGAGTCCAGTTTGTTGGCCATGCAGGCCTCCAACAGGCAGCACCATATTAGAACCTTGACTCTTGAAAATGCAAAACTTCTAAAAAAGGAAAGATAGTCAGTCAAAGCCTCTTTCAAGAAAGAGAAAGAAGGCGAAAGAGATGTCTCTCTACATGCTATGTGAGGACTGGCTGATGGCGGCAATGTAACAGAGGCTATTCTTATCTCCTCCAGATTAACTTCCAATTGTTTTGAGCAAACAAAAGCTGCATTTTAGGAAGCCACCCCCTAAAGGTCCAGATGGTCACCGTCCAAGACCCCTGACCTAAAGGCTCCGCCAGGGGACAAAACTGCACATGCCTCAAGCGCTGAAAGGCCACCCAGCAAACTTAGTCTTCTCGGCCAATCAAACAAGGACTGCGGTCAAACTTTCATAAGGTCTAAGCTCGTGCTGATAAAGTGGTGGCTTAGCCAGTTCGTCTGGTGGCCTAATCACCCAGGAATGGCAAATGAGAAGCAGGAGGAACCAGATTAAATTACCACTATAGCTGCATGATTTTATAGAGTATATAACTTAATACCATTGCCATCTTGATTAAAACCTGACCTCAGTTGAGTCTTGCTTCCACCCGAGGGTTACTCATCCTAAACCTAAGGAAGTTCTTGCTATGGTCCATTTGGGCCTGTTTGTTGGGGATTGTATAGGGCTAGTTCTTGTAAAGCTGCTTGGGAGTTATTTACATTGATATATGAACTGCACTAACATATACTTTGGTAACGAAAAGAGGTGTACATGTAAGGGATAATGTACAGGCAGCCGGTTGTTATCGCAGAATTATTACACGGCTCGTTGGAATGATTGATTCTGATTGGCCAGTCGCCACATTTGGAGGTTCGTTATTCCCAGATAACAACCTCTCAAAACTAATAACACACGGTAACCCGGATGCAGAAAATCATTTTGACAGATTTTTCTTACAAATTAAATATAAGTATGTCTTTTAATAACATATATGACCTTAGATTTACAAATGATTAAACCAAATTACCTGTTTGTGACATTTGAACGTTGTTTCTTACCTTAAAACCAAAAGTAAATGTTTTTTTTCTCGCGGAAGGTCTGCATTCGGTAAAAAATAGCTAATAAAATATTTCAAATTCACATTTCATGTCCATTTTTTCCCCCATGTGGCAAGTAGCCGTGTAATAAGCGGGATAATGTACAAGCAGACAGCTGTTATCACTAAATAAGACCCCACAGTGTGATAAGGACCCGACACGAAGCGGTTGTTATTTCTGCGATAACAACCGGCTGCCTGTACATTATCCCTTACATAAGCCCCGACAAAGTGATCAGGACCCGTCGCGAAGCAGAGGGTCTTGTATCACACTGAAGGGGCTTATTTCGCAATAACAGCCGGCTGCTTGAATGATTTGCTGCATCAGGGTTACCGTGTGTTATTAGTTTTGAGAGGTTGTTATCTGGGAATTTCCTGTACACACATAATGCCAGTTTAAAGTGACTTTAAGTTATTATTTTCCCTGCATTTGACTTGCAAAAAAAAACAACTATGGTAGTATTGACAGATCAACAGCTGATAGATTGCTTCACTTTCATTATCAAATGCATGTTTTGCAGTCCAGCTTTCTCATAGTTGGGTTTTGGCTCCGAAGTGTCTGTGACCTCTAAGGCCACTGAGCAGAAATGTTTAGGGGGTGGGAAAGAATGAGACCACGAGGACACAGGAATGTGACCAAAACTTTGCCTTTAAACCTTCAGGTCATGGGACCTTGAAGGACATCAGATGAATGTCCAGTTTAAAGGGAAAAGCGGTTGAGACAGACAGGTTTATAGACTACCAAAGGCAGTCAGTTGATCACAAAGCATCTCAGATTTATACAAAAGATATTAGTAAATTCATTACCTTATCAGCCATTAACAAACCATGGTTTAACCATATAGTAAGCATTGTTTCTTGATTTTATTTGCAGTTAAAACATAATAACCACGCATCACAATATGTTCCACTTAGTTTAACCATCTAGTAAAACTATGGTTATACAAATGGTAATCTATCTGTTAAAAAACATGGTTAATAACACTTCCCTTTCTGTTGGTCTCTCGACGTTGTGTCGAGCCGACAGATGGGGTTTGTCCCTGAGAACCAATCGCTTCCGACTTCTTAGAAAAGGCCAATGAAATTGGTGTATGAAATGTGCATGCCGGACTCCGCCCCCGGATATCCGGGTATAAAAGGGAGACGGTGTGCCTCATTCATTCACCTTTTGTTCTTCGGAGCCTTCGCTCATGATCAACAGACATCGCTACAAATAGCAACTACAAGACAGCCGGTTCTACGACGTGGTGCAGCGGACTGTCCCTTCCTGCGGCGACTTCCCCTGGGTGTCTCGGCTGTTCCAGAAGTGTTTGAGTTTTTTCTATAAAAGAGGAAATTTCTCCAGCATGTCCCGCTGTTCTCGTGGGTGCAACACACTATTCGAGGAGGGGGACGGACACGATGTCTGCTTCCAGTACGCTGGTGCAGATGTTGTGGATACGTCCTGCCCGCACTGCGGGTGGTTGACGATTCAGACGGTGCTTCACGGGTGGCTGTGTTCCCATGGGACTCAGCCACCACCTCGTCTGCTTCCCGTTCCGTGACGGCAGGACTACGGCCCTGCTGCACGCTACGGCGAGCAGCGAGGGTGATATGAGGATTACTGTGAGCGCTAATCCGTCAGCCACTGGCTCACGGACCGTTCGCACCTCGCTTTGCTCGTCTGACCGTTCCCCATGAGACGGTCCCACCGTCTTGTTCCTCAACCACGTATCGGAAACGGTACGTGATGATGAGATGTCTGTTGCAGCATCGGAGGGTGACTTACTGGCATCAGACTCCGACGATTCCTTGAAGCTCCCTCCCTCGGGGGGTCGAGATCAGGAAGAAGCGGATGTCGAAATGTCAGCCATGCTTTCCCGGGCCGCCGGCTTTGGGTTGCGGTGCACCGCACTGCCTCTCCCAACTCTCGCGGCAGGATACACGGTACCTCGGGCTTGAGAGCGCCTCCAAGCCGCACTCGCCCTCAGTGCCGTGTTCCCCCGGAAGTGCATGAGGAACTTAGTACGACCTGGAACGCCCCCCTTCGGCGCATACACGTCAACTAGTTCCATTGCCCTTTCTTCCCTCGATGGTGGGGCAGCTAGAGGATATGTCAATACGTCAGAGGCTCGACCTAGACTCCCGTTCAAAGCACGTAGGCTTTTCGGCATCTGAGGTGTCGAGAGCTTACTCTGCTGCGGGCCAAGCTGTCCCCTCTCTCCACGCTATGGCCATCCTGCAGGTCCATCAGGCCAATGCGCTGAGAGAGCTCCACGAGGGTAAGACCGACCCAGCGCTTATGCAGGAACTCCGCGCCGTCACCGACCTCGCTCTACGGGCGACCAAGGTGACCGCGCGGGCCCTGGGTCGGGCGATGTCCACACTTGTGGTCCAGGAGAGACACCTCTGGCTGAACCTTACACAGATGAGTAATGTTGAGAAAGTCCGCTTTCTCGACGCACCCATCTTGCAAGGGGGGGGCTGTTTGGTGATACGGTCGAGCCGCAGTTCTCGAGATCCCGTGCACCGTCTGCTTCCCAGCAGCCCTGGTCCTCTTCGAGACATCGAAGAGGAGACCACCACCCTGTCAGCAGCCGTGGCGGAAGCCAAAGCGGCCCTCATGGGAAGACCCTAGGGAGATTGAGAATACTTTCGAGCCCGACCCCAGCCATTCCATCGCTGGTTGGTCGATCCGGGACGGTTCCTGCCCCTTCCCAACAGCCCACTTCTAAGAGTTTTCTCTCTCTCTGGGTGTTTATCACAGCCGCTCTCACCCTCTACATGACGGTGTTCGGCAACTCGACGTTGCGTCACGGCGAGACTCAATGTCGAGGATAATCAGCAGTTTAAGCACTCTCAAATCGACGGTGCGTTGTGCCACATCATCGTCTGGGTATTATCACAGCCGCTCTCACCCTCTACACGACGGTGTTTGGCAACTCGACGTTGCGGCAAGACCCAATGTCGAGGATAATCATCAGCCTAAGCACTCTCATTCGACAGGTCGATGAAGCAGAACGTACCCCTAGCCTCCCTGTCTCGGTCCCTGGGAGCCTGACAAGAGCTTCCCAAACCACCACGGTGACTACGGGATACGGTCCGTCTCGGCTACGCGATCCAACTCCCCAGATGCCCGCCCAAGTTTCGGGGCATCCCCTCAACCTCAGTCAGAGGCAAGGATGCTCCCGTGCTTCGGGCCGAGGTCGCCACCCCTCTGGAGAGGAAGCGATCGTGCTCGTCCCTCTAGCCGAGATTTTCAACGGGTTTTACAACCCGTACTTCATTGTCCCCAAAAGTGCGGGGGTCGCTAGATCTGCGTACCCTGAACAGGCACCTACTCAAGCTGCCGTTCAGGATGCTCACGCAGAAGCACATCCTGTCATCTATCAGAAGTCAAGATGGATTCATGGCAATCGATCTGAAGGACGCTTACTCTCATGTCTCGATTGTCCCTTGTCATCGCCCGTTCCTACGGTTCGCTTTCGAGGGTCAGACATATTAGTACAGAGTCCTCCCTTTCGGTCTGTCCCTGTCCCCACAAGTCTTCACGAAGATCGTGGAAGCCGCCCTCACTCACCTCAGGGAGAGAGGTGTGCGGGTACTAAACTATCTCGACGACTGGCTCATTTGACACACTCGCGAGATCTGTTATGTACACACAGGGACCTAGTGCTTCGGCACCTAGATCGATTGGGACCACAGGTCAACCGAGAAAAGAGCAAGCTCTCCCCTGTGTTCAACTCTGTCTCATTACAGCGCGACTGACTACAGAAAGCGCTCAGTCAGTGTTGAACTGACTGGAATATTTCAAGCAGTCAGCGGTCCCCCTGAAACAAATTCAGAGGCTCCTGGGCACATGGCATCCTCGGCGGTGGTGATACCCCTCGGGTTGATGCACATGAGACCGCTCCAACACTGGCTACAGAGTCTGGTTCCCTGGAGAGCGTGGCACACCGGCAGCAGGCGGATGGTGATTACGCCTTTCTGCCGACGCACCCTAACCCCTTGGTCTTCAATGACCTTTCTACGGATGGGGGTCCCTCTCGGGCAGGTCACAAGGCGCGTCGTGGTGACGACAGCGCCTCCCTGCAGGGCTGGGGTGCCATGTGCAATGGGCACGCAGTGTCGGGGCGATGGACAGGCCCCTGCCTGCGCAGGCATATCAACTGCCTAGAGTTGTTGGATGTGCTACTTGCACTGAAGGGGCTACAACCTCTCGTGCAGGACAAGCACGTGCTGGTCCGGTCGGACAGCACAACTGCCATAGCGTATATCAACCGCCAGGGTTGCGCCATACTGGCCCAACCGGACTTGGTTCTCAGAGCTAATGCTCTTGACGACAGCTCCCCCCTGGCCGATTCCCCTGACGAAAGACCTGCTTTCCCAGGGGAAGGGCATGTTATGGCATCCAAGGCCAGACCTCTGGAACCTCCATATCTGGCCCCTGGACGGGACGAGGAGATCCTGAGTGGCCTACCCCCTGCGGTGGTTAAGACCATCACTCAGGCTAGGGCCCTGGCCACTAGGCGGCTACACTCCTGTAAGTGGTGCCTCTTCTCATCCTGGTGCTCTTCTCGAAGAGAAGACCCGCGGAGTTGCTCGATCGGGAATGTGCTGTCCCTCTAGAGACTCGAGAGTAATCTCTCCCCTTCCACACTGAACGTGTATGTTGCCGCTATTGCCGCTCATCACGACCCAGTTGCTGGTAAGTCTCTAGGACAGCACAACCTGATCATTTGGTTCCTCCGTACCCCCTTGCGACCTTGATACGGTCCTGGAGCCCCTCGGAGATGCCGCTCTTTCTCACCTCTCGATGAAGACAGCTCTCCGGATGGCGCTCAAGAGGGTAGCGGACCTACAAGCATTCTCCGTGTCCACAGATTGCCTAGAACTTGGGCCCAGTGATTCTCACGCTATCCTGAGACCCCGGCCCGGCTACGTGCCCAAAGTTCCCACCACTCCCCCTACACCAGGTGGTGAACTTACAGGCCCAACCCCATCCGTGTTGTGTCCAGTATGCGCATTGCGCCTCTGCTTGGACTGCACGCAGAGCCACAGTAGCTCTGACCAGCTCTTTGTCTGTTTTGGAGATCAGCAGGGAGGGCTGTCTCAAACAGAGATTGGCGCACTGGATCATGGACGCCGTCACTACGGCGTACCTGTCCTAAGATCACCCGCGCCCACTGGGTGAGAGCTCTCTCCACACGGAGTACAGCCTCCTCGTGGGCACTGGCTCGAGGCGCCTCTCTGGCAGACATCTGCAGAGCTGCGGGTTGGGCTACACCCATCACCTTCGCGAGGTCCTACAGCCTCCACGTAAAACCAGTATCAGCTCGAGTCTTGCAGGCATCAGGCAAGACCGGCGGCGGGTAGGGTGTACGCCTATGACAGTACCTCCCCCCTTTCTTCTAGGTGGGTCGGCGTACTAAATTAGCCTCCCTTCTTCCCCCACTGGGTGAAGAACAGGCACTCCATCCATCACTAAGCAAGCCTAGTGTTGTCACGATACTGGAATTTCTAACTTCGATTCAATACCTAAAAAAATATCGATATTCGATACCATTTTCGATACCACGGGGAATAAACTGCCATAGCAATAAGGCCCTAATAAGCAATAGCAATATAGGCCTTTTTAATTTTTATTTGAAGTTAAATTGAACAAGACTAGACAATGAGGTATATATTTTTACATTATTTATTAATTGTTAATCTAATGTTAATTTTACGAATACATTTACTATTTAAAATCAAAGTTGTATTTGTCAGTATTAATGGACCAGACCCTGTTGAAAAAACCAGCCTATGCTGGTTTGGTATGTTTTGATGCTGGTTTGCTGGTTTGTGCTGGTTTAAACTGTTCATGTGCTGGTTTAAGATGGTCATATGCTGATTTAAGATGGTTCTTAGCTGGTTTAAGATCAAACCAGCATCGATCAAAACATACCTTACCCAGCATATACTGGATTTTTCAACAGGGGAGCTTACATAAATAGTTGTATTTTTTAACTAACATTTAAAAGAGATTAATAAATACTTGAACAAATGTATTGCTCATTCATTGTTCGTTAATGTTAGTTAATAGCCTACATTTTTATTTGGCTAAATTGGCTTTTATTCACATAGGCCCATACTGTAATCATTGATCAGCGCACATATAGACAGAAACGCAAACTTAAACGCAAGAACTGTTGCAGAGACTCCGCACTGGACATCTTTCTAACATTAACAACTTTTAACCGGAGCGAATGAGACGAGTGGATGAAATCATTGAACAGCGCACATACATAGAGCGCTATGGTAAACACGGAAGTGCAAACGTGTATCACACGCGAGAACTGTTGCGGAGACTTTACTCGCACCAGCATTACTTCAAACATCAAATTAACCGGAGCGAACGAGACGAGTGGATGAAATCATTGATGAGCGCACATAAAGACAGAAACGCGTGCATTAAACATGAGAACTGTTGCGGAGACTCTGTACTAACATAAACAACATATAACCAGGGCGAATGAAACGAGTGGATAAAATTATTGATCAGCGCACATACATGGATCGCTATGGTAAACACGGGAAGCGTAACGAGCGTGCACCACGCCAGATGTGTTACTGAGACTGGCCATCTTTTCTAACATAAACACGATTTAACTGCCACAAACGAGTCAAGTATGTGAGAGGAGGCGGGGCTCTGTTGTTATGCGTTCACGTGCAGTGTGTGTTAACTCACTGTCGGAAAAGAGAAAGAGAGCGGGAACGCGCAGCTGATATCGATACGTGGGACATGGGTATTGGAACCGTTTCAGATTCGTATCGAAATATGATATTTTTGACAACACTAAGCAAGCACCTCCTGCGGGCGGGCTGGGCAGAGCAGCCCTGCCCCTTAGGCCGGGTACCAACTGAGTTATCCACAACATAGCTCTAACCGGACCTAGTGCTACCGGACGTTGTAACCCCCAGCAGGGCGGTTCCGTCTGATGTATCCTCATGATTGGTTCCCACCTTGGTAACCCATGACCTTCCCTAGGTGGACCTCCACCTCGCGGTTAACTTCTTCAGTCCGCACATTCTTCCCATGAGTTCTCCCCCATCGGTGAGACCATGTTGGTATCTCCACTAAACTCCTCCCTCCGGTAGGAAGTGGTCTCTGTAGCGCATCACCCGCTTGAGGAAGTAGCGCTTACCCAGTGGCCTTATGGTACCAGGCGGCTTCTCGCTGTTAGAGAAACAAGGCCGCCGCCTGTGAGGCCGAAGGCAGGGGCATTCCCACCTTTCAAGTAAAGCTCTGGGACCCCCTACCTACCCACTGGTAGGTTACAATTTCGCGGTAGCGCTCACAGCTGACACGCCCAGGCCAGTCACCGTCGCTTCGCTAGAGATTGTGACCGGGCACAGTGTTGTGGCGTTTTCCATAGGAACCCCATCTGTCGGCTCGACACAACGTCTAGACACATTACGTCGTTTCATTTGCCAATTTCATTGGCCTTTTCTAAGAAGTCGGAAGCGATTGGTTCTCAGGGACGAACCCCATCTGTCGGCTCGACACAACGTCTCGTTCCCTCCATCTGGGAACTGAGGTTACATCCGTAACCAAGACTTTTTCCTAAAACCATGCAGTCAGCTAAAAAAATATGATGCCAAATGTTAACAAGACCAATAAACTTAAGTCTAAACTTAAGATCTAAGTCAAAATACAACCAATCCCTTACACACACTTACCATAGTAAGATATCTTAGTTACTACTGTAAACTACTGTTCCTCCTATAAAGTCATAATATATCACTATGGGATTTTCCTCAGGCAGTGCCATTTTTTATTTTCTCTGTTTTATTATTTTTCATTTATTGTCATTTATATAGCCTATAACACAATTTAATTATTTATAAAAAATATATTATATTAATGCATTATAATTTAATGTGTTCATGATGCTACGGTTTTCTACCTAATACCAAGTTTACAAGTTTAAGTGAGCATTAATAAATGTATTGGCGAAAAGTTTGTTTTAAATCGATTTTGATCTTTGCATGCATCTAAACCAATTTTCTTTCCCTAAAACATTGGTAAATAAGTGTTTACAAACAGTCGTATGTTGTTACAGGTTGAAGCAACATGTCAACACACAATTTATCCTTGTCTATCAAGTGAACATACTGCGCATAATAAACTAGAAATTTAGTGAAGAGCTTTATATTTCACCAGCAATTTCGACACCCATCTGTTGACAAACCTTATTTGTTTGGTATCAATCTCGACTCAACCTTGAACCTCAAATGTAAATATACTCAAATTAAATGTTACCACAGTTTATTTAGAGCATAGCATGCATAAAGTATGCGAGTCATAACTTACCGAATGATAACGATGAAACGTTTGATCCAGATGTAATAGCTTTCTCTTCTCATGCTGTTTTCACTTCATTCTCTCTCTCGCGGACTACCCGGCTGCCGCTGTGAAACTGCACGTGACGTCAGGAGAACTGACTGTATGTTCTGTCACGTCGAGTCACGTACCCTTTGCTTTCAGTGTATCTGCAAAAAACATTCAGCTCCGTGAAAAAAAGTACTGTTTCTGAGGTTTTCTCATTGTGCAAATGCTATTATGAACAATCAGCTATTCACCATTAAAAAATATATATTAATTAATGTAGTGTTCTGTGGGCCTTTTCCCAATAGGATTCAATGGTGTTCTATGGGTTCTTATCCGTCAGACCACCAAACCCAACACAACATAGACCCACGTACTGTAGACTAATGTTTCCATTAAAACCAGTACAATACTGTGATGTTTCTATTGTTTTTTCAGCAAGAAAATGTGTATATAACGTGTGCTCGTATTTGTACCTTTCATGTATTTTGAACGTAAAATTGCATTTAATAACGTCACATTCTTAACTGGACAATAAAGTAAAACAAGTGCAGCTCTCATATTCTGTTCCAGAATTACTTATTGCTGGTTTATCTTATATTTCAGTGAAATTGCATTTGTATAGAGCTTTTGACAATACATATTGTTCCCGATTAACGTGTTTTGCAGAGCACATTTTGCTGGATCTCAGAGTCCGTATTATTTATCGGATAGTGAACATTTTCTGTTTTCAAATATTTTCAGATTTTTGAGTACATATGAGGTAACAAAGTATCTAACCATTATAAAAGCTCAGTAGTACTTTGTCTTTAAATACTGTCACTGATAAATTGTGAATATATTATTGTTTCTAAAATATTATTCATATGCTTGAGTATAGCGCCCACTCCTGGAGGTTTCGTGATCAGCCTTATGATCAACCTGACACTATCGTCAGTAAAAAAATGTGTTGCCAAACAGAATCATTAGTGTACAATATATATGTTAGAGAAAATATAATACACAGCAAAAATGTAAAACACAGTGATAGTCGAGATTATATATAGATACAATGAGAAGTTCAGACCTGAGAAACATCTGAACAGCTGTGAGCACTTATGACACCACTGGGGCAGAAAAGAGCATAGATTGATGTCATACAGAGAGAGAGAGAGAGAGAGAGAGAGAGAGAGAGAGAGCCAGTAAGAGTAGCTGGACACAAAAAAGATGTAATGCTTTACAAAAAAAAACTAAATGTATGAATAAAAATAGTATATAATTCTTTTAAAGTTTATTTATGGCAGGTATTGTTAATAATGTAACTATGTTTTATCTGTTGTTCTTGTGGGACTGTATAATCATTTGAAATGTAATCTCTTTTGAAATTTATTTAAGATTATTTTAGTAACATTTTATTATGAAACAGTTCATGTAATTAACAGGGACTTGGGGCAAAATTGCCCTGGATAGATATAGATTAACTAGCGACAAACAAATGAATTTATGTATTTTTTTTTATTTAAAGAAAAACAAGATGCTTATTCACACTCCAATCAAATGATGAAAAACATCTCAAAACAACATCAAAAAATGATCATTAGCCTTATAACATGAGGTTTTAAAGATTTAGCAGATGAACCTGCCAAAATTTGTTTAAATGACACTTCTCATTTGTAACATAAACAATATTACAGTAACTAGTAAAATGTTACTAACCTTCTAAAGTAATGGTCACTAAATCTTTTGAACTTTAATAGACTAAATTGCTTTTTGAAATAAAAGCATTTGTAATTTGTGTAATCATACATTTAACATTTGTATAATCTTTGCACAACCTATTGGACGAGATGCTACAATTTTACTGTAGATTTGTTTTTGACAAGAAACCCAGGGTAGAGAGGTTGAGTGAACGTTGTCTGGACTTTGTGGATGAGTGTCATCTTTTCAGAAACGCTGTAGAAAGACAGAGTCCCCGCTCTGTAATCAACATACACTCCTATTCTATAACTGCTGGAGGACACAGGGAGTTTAGTCCATTTATTGTTGTGCACAAATGAGTATTTAGAGGGAGAGCAGAGCAAACTCCAGGACTGATTATTCCCTCCAAATAAACACTCATAACCATTTCCCTTTCTGCTGATGCTCTTATATGCCACTGAAATTAACACACCTTCATCCCCACTCCACTCAACCTCCCAGTAACAGCGTCCACTGACACTCTCTTTACACAACACCTGCCACCAGTGATCAAATCTGTCGGGATGATCAAGATACTGATGATGGTCTGTATCAGTGTTGGTAGCTGTTCTGTTCCCATCTGACAGACGAAGATGTTTATACACAGTGTTTGAATCCAGTGTGAACTGATTGGCGTCTGATAGAGATAAAAACATATTTGCTTCAGTTTAACAAAAGTCACATTTGATCAATGTAATAGTCTGTTTATTTCTATATTTAGATTTTTTTTCTTTATTTACTATATTTTCTCCTACATCATTGTTAATTCATGTCTTTTAATCAGACTGGATTAAGAAAAGCAGGAAAGTTTAGGACCAAACCAAACCTTTTGTTTCATAACAATTCTGGAATTCAACTGATTTTACAGTATGAAAACATCTTTGATATTATTCAGTGTACATTTTTAAATCAAAATCGACATTTTCTCTCTAGTATACCTTGTGCACTTTTAAATATTTAGGATATTTAAAAATTCCTTACATCGCAGAAACTCTTCCCTGGTCTTGTGTTCATCGGAATGAATTCTGATATGTGTAACTAAGAAAAAAAACAGACATCAGTTAGACATAGTCATATTATAAATATAACCTTAAAATAAGTAACATCTGCTACTTTACCTCTATTAGGCAAACTTTTTATCTCCTCTCTACAGAAATTCTGCAGTTTTTCTTTCAGTTGAGAGACCGATTTTCTTACATCATCAAAAGAGAGCAGAGGACTGATGTTGCCCGAGACTGTGCAGTTAAGAGCTACAGAGACCGATTGAAAACTCTGCAAAAGAAAACAAAAATTCATTATCTCCACACTTTCTCTACTAGACAGCAGAAATTTGGTATGGTCACATTATTTTTTACTACTTTTTCCAGTAAGTGAAACTTCCATAACACGCAGAATTAGAGGCAAAATGTGTTTCAGGACAGAAATTGTATTTCAGTGTTGTGTTACCTGCAGGAAATGGATGTGATTGTCTGTGTGTGAAAGCTGCTCCAGTTCAGCATCTCTCCTCCTCAGATCAACAATCTCCTGCTCCAGTCGCTCCAAGAGACCCTCCGCTCGACTCACCGCTGCCTTTTCCTGATCTCTGATCAGCTGTGTCACCTCAGAGCTACGTCTCTCAATGAAGCGGATCAGCTCAGCAAAGATCCTCTCACTGTCCTCCACTGCCGTCTGTGCAGAGCGCTGTTAAAACACACATTACAGTCGACTCCTATACATCACACTGTGTCTGAAGACTGAATCTCAAACTGCTCTTCTAGCTGTCAACAGATGTTCTTCTGCTCAAAACTCACCTTATGAGAATCCACAGCGTCTCTCACCTCCTGAAGCTCATCCTCTCTCTCTTGGATTCTCTGCTGAATTTTTCTTTGCGTCTCTCCTAAAAGTGCCTGTCAAATATATAATAATAAACAATGTTATATATAATAATAAACAATGTTAGAGAAAACATGTACTTGGCAGAGAAGCCCACTGACTCTAGGTTAAATCGAAGGGTCAAGGTAAATATGTAAATACAAAAATGTCCATGTCCTAAGAGTGCACGTGCATCATGATTAAAAAATGTGTGTATTTACTAAAGGAATTACAATACCTGTTTCTCGGTCCTTTCTGCTGTAGCTGATATAGTATCGTGGTTTTTATGTTTGCCCACCACACATAGCAAACAAATGCACTGCTGGTCGGTACGACAGAAAACCTCTAACAATCTGCCGTGTTGAGAACACATCATAGTCTTTAGGTGTCCACTTGCATCAGTTACCTTGTGCCGTTTAACCGAGTGAAACTCCTCGTGCAGTTTAAAGTGAGTCTGACAGTAAGATTCATGACAGACTAGACAGGATTTAACAGCTTTGTGTTTTCTCCCAGTACATTTGTCACACTCCACATCTTCAGGTCCGGCGAGACAGTTAGAAGGACCAGCAGTTTTACGCTTTGGCCTAAGTTTCGTCTTTTTCAGGTCCTGCACCAGATCAGCAAACATCACGTTCTTATATAAAGCGGGTCTTGGAGTGAATGTGTGTCTGCACTGAGGGCATCTATAAACTCCAGTGTGATCATCCTGATTCCAGCATTCTGTGATACAATCCATACAGAAACTGTGTCCGCATGGTATGGTCACTGGATCCTTCAGTAAGTCCAAACATACAGGGCAGCTGAACTTGTCTTGATAAAAGCTGCCTTCTGCCATGTTGCTGTAACGTGACTGTGTACACACAGATAAAAAGCCACAAACAACTGAACAACAACGCCTATTATAAAGTCGGGGTTGATCAGTGTGCACCAACTGCACGAATCGAGAGTCGTCCCGGTGATGAAACCAACAAGTATATTAACAAAACGCCGCAATGCTATAAAAAACCTTAAATAACGTGAAGGAAAAGGAACTTCCGTCTTTTTTAAGTAAAAAGACATAGAGGGAATGGACGTGTCGTCACTCTACCACGTGAACACCACGTGAGCACGCCTACCAGACGCAATAGACCTATATGGAAGGCCGTTTTGGCAAATATTTCTTTAGACGTATGGAAGGCCGTTTGATCAAAAATGTCTTTAGACGTAACGTGTACAGACGATATAACGCGTGGACGCGTCATTGTATGGCGGGGCTCAGATCGGCTTACTGCTAGGCACATGTATCTGCACTCCCGTATTTCGGATGTTGCGTAAGATGACTCTGTGAATCTCTCTCGGTATGTACCGACGTTTTTAATCATTGTCGTAAACTGTTACTGTTTTTAACCACGCGTTTTATGTTTGGCAGGTGATTGTACGTCCAAAGTTTCCGTTATGGGCGGAAAGTAAATCCCTTGACTGCACTGCTGCTTTGACCGGGGCTTCATTGTTTCTTTGCTGTTTTCTTCTACGTCAAGTTTAACCAACGACTCCATTGTTATCTGAACTCATCTTTGGGTACAATATGTATCTGAATGCATTTGCAATTTCAATTTAGTCTTTCTGACCACGGAAGGGTTACCAACGACTTGAGTGTTTCTAACCTCACTCTTGTTTACCGTGTATATTTGAACGCAGATTTGATTTCCTCTTAGTCTTTGTGACTATAGCAGTGTAACCAACAACTTCATTGTTATCTGAAGTCATCCTTGCTTACAGTGTATGTATATCGGAATGCAACTGTAATCTCCCTTGTTTACTACATAACTGATTGCTTTTGATTTTTCTTCTTTGTTTTGATTATGTGGTCATTTGATTGGTTTTTCTCGTGTGTATATGTATGTGGTTTCGTTTTTCAGATAAATCATATTGGTGAGGTGAGAGACGTTGGCTGTGGGTGGATGTCCACAGATTACTGTGCTGGAGATTTTGCTGTTTCACAAGTGTGGTGTCTCGAATCGTGTGGTGACGAATTAGCGACCCCTGCTGGCGACATCTCTCCTTACTGATATGATGGTTCATTTGTGTTTTCTTTTGGTTGTTAGAAGTTACTTGATGAGGCCTTGTGCAAAATTGTTCTTCCATTGGATTGTGTGGTTTGTAATAAAGCTTTAAATGTTTCTACTTATTTTATTTTTGTTTATGCTCACTCCACCTCTGACTATAAACCTGTCTCTCTAAACTGTGATTTCCCGGTGTTTCCCGGGTGGCATAGTCGAGTAGCTTAGTTTACAAATTTTCCTTGTCCTGTATCTTTCACCCTCCTTGCCACACATGCATATTCATAAAACACCATGAAAATTGTTGATGAATATGATCCAGTGAGTATATTCTTTATAACATCACACTTTACATGTTCTGTTGCTGTGTCTACCTACATAAATAACCCAATTACTGAGTAACAACTATAATAAGAATAACTGTAGGGTATACCTGGATTGTATCAATGCTAATGCCATATTTGGTGTAAAAATAATAAATGATAAAATAATTAAATACATTATAGTGACGTGAATTACCATTTGTCACTAGAGGTGTTGTAGGGTAGTTTCTGATGCTTGAAATCCAAACAAATTCATCCTCCAAATACTGCTTTATCTGGTTTATTCATCACACAGCTCATAAAGGTCATTCTTGCTGATATTTCTGCTGCACCATGCCCATAAATTATAATTGGATGCCTCCAAACATTTACCACCAGACACAGTCAAAAAATGTTGTGCTTCAACCTGATTACACACCTGGTTCTCTTACTCTTTGCCTACCTATATACTCAGATTAAAGCATACACTCCACCCAGTGGTAAAACACAGAATTACAACAGACATGATGGCTCTTACATACATAATGCAGGACTTAAGTGCTTTTTATATTTTGTGTGCTTTTTGTTAGTCACAGAGCTGCTTAAAGTCAATGATTTTGTTATTGTAGTACCTTGTTACCTGTGATAGGTGACACTGTCCTTCAAATTGTAGTTACATAAGAAATTATAATGAATGTTTTTGTTAGGGCTTGAGTGGATTAGTATTGTGTGTGTATAAAAGCAAGGATGCTATGTCAAAGGTTTCATAAACACTCTTCAAACTTTATTAACTATATTATCAAACTGTATTTATTAAGTCCGCGCTATCTAATTATATACTGTACATAATATTTACATAATGATGATGAAGCGCTCTGGATGTTCTTCACAAAGCAGCATGCTTGGTTTTCTTGTGTAGAGGTGTGGAGCCATTGTCTTCATCATCATTCCCGCTCAAGTCCCGTCGCCTCTTACCAGAGGGTAAATTGGTGCGAGAGCTGTGAGGTTCAGAAGCAAACGAGCTGGATCGATGGCTGAGGCTCGGGCTTGTGGAGGAACACGCTGATTGAGAGTGAAGGGGTCTTTGGTGATGTGAGAAACCAGACCCCTTGGCTCTGTTCTTGAAACGGTTCACTTCCTGTGTGAGCAAGAACCAGAAAACCGGTTGGTAAGAAGACAGAGCTTGATGCTTGAGAACAAACATGATGTTCACAATCTTACCTGGCGTAAGAACATGTTGATATTCAAAGCATCAGGAGACACACAAGACTGTTTGCAGGTGGGACAAACATGTTCATCCGAATCCAGCAGACACGTTCGGATACCTGCGACCAAACAATCACATATGTTCTCGAAGGTCAAACAAACTTTCTGAGTAATATCTGTTTGTGCAGAAACTCACAGTCGTCGCAGTAGCTGTTGCTGCAACAGGGAGTCATCACAGCATCAGTGATGAGATCTTTACAGATCTGACACAGAAAAGCATCAAGCACTGGATCTTCATCTGAGGTCGATGAGGAAGAGTCGTTCTGGGGTAAGAAAGGCGGATTGTCTTTCTTCTGAGATGCATAAGCCTCACTAAACAGAACAAGCACACAATTGTCAACCAAATGTAAATGTGTGTTCATGGTGAGGTCTCTACACAGATGACAGCTGTAAACTCGCGCATTAATAATGGGAATGACATGCTTTCCGCTGCTGCTCAGCATCACTCCCTTCATGTTGGGGTCATCCACCTCCATTAGGAAGCTGACAGGAATTCCTGCGCTTCTCCGCATGCGTTTACCTCCAACAAAAGTTGGATCCTGTGAAGGCACAAGCAACAGGTTGCATTTACATTCATGGCATAACAGGCACACAAATGCTGTCCACAGTTTAGTTATGTGTTACCCGTGTCTTTGGGCAGTTTCTGATGTGATGCCCAGGGATGCCACAGTTATAGCACACATAGTTTGGCGGAAGGCCTCCAACCAGCTTGAGTGCTTCACTGGTAAGTGATGAGAGTCGTGATAGAGTGCACTTGAAAATTCTGCTCATGATGTGAATGTTATTATACTCACTTCACAGAATAGTAACAGCGGCTGGACTGGAACATGACAGCTTTTATTTTGTCCTCCTCTGATGCATTTTCCTCAGCCAGATTCTTGGTCTGTTAATTTACAAATAAACGCTTTATACGTCTATACAGTTTACATAGTTTTCATATTGTTCAGTGGATTGCAGTACCTTGAAAAGCTGCACTAGTGACAATGATGAACCGTTCACGTGCTGCTGAAAGAAGAACAAAGAGATTTACTATTACCAGGCATAACCCCATCACACCCAGAGAGACAAACACACTTAAAACAATGCAAATACCACTGGTATTTTAAAGCAAAATAGCTAAACCACAGCAAGGTACAAATATTGAAATAAGTTCATTGCCGAAAATGTGAAACTTATAAGGTGATGTCATGTTTTACTTTAAAAAAATGTTTTAACTTACTGAATTGTATAGTAAAATCATCACGTGACTTACTTGGCATGTCTGTTATATGTGGATTTTACCCCAGTTCCAGGGATTCGTCTGACGGTCACCATGGTGTTACTGGGGATGATGCCCGCATCATCAGTGTATTCTGTGGTAAACACACGCTTATTTACAGTCCGTCCACACCAACCAAAGTAATACCAGGGGACACACCAACCACAGTACATATCAATATAACATGTTAACACTACTCACAACACTAGTTCGTTACAACATTGCACACTAGTAATGAGTGTACTAAACGCACCAGGTGAGCTGCGCCGTCGCCAAGCAAACAGACTGAGGTCAAGCCATTTGACTTGGCAAAAAATCATTCAGCAACGTTATTTTAATCAATAAAATGTGCAAAGGCTTGTTGTGTCTTATCTTTTTGCTTGTTTTTCTTAATGTCCCTTTAAAACATTAAAATAATACAAATATTAAGCCAGTGACCGCGGTGACTCTAATTTTCATAATGCAGAACTGTTGTTGTGCAGTTTCTATTCATGTGTGCCAAGACATTTTAGTAATCTCGACCGGATAATGTTTTACGGCCATGTCCCTAATAAAGAATAAGTAGGCTATGTGTGGTAACCCTATCTACGTACAGTTAGGGTGATGTTAAATGACTAGATTGCCTTCTCTATGCAACTTAGCCAAACTCGTTTCGTTTGGTCACACCACAAGGTGTCACTGTGGCCTCAAAGCTTCAGCACCGCCGCTCTGATATCGATTGCTATGTCTGAGGTGAAACACGCCCCCACCATTAGCATACAGACAAAGAAATACATAAATAAATAAATGTGAAAATAAATAAATGTAGGAATGAATACATATATACATGAATAAATGTGGAAATAAATAAAAGTGGAAATAAATGAAAAAATAAATAAACGTGGAAAAAAATATAATTACACATAAATAAGGAAATAAAAGTATAAATACTCTAATAAAAGTATATACTACTCTATAAATACTTTTTTACATTTCTTCATAGATTTATTTTTGTATTTATTTATTTCTAATTTTGGCAAGTTTGAAATTCCATAGTCAATGGCCATTTAAACACTGCCAAGTTTCGAGAGTGAATCCCCAATGATGGTTCCATGTGTGTATGGAACAGAAGTCACTCCCTCATTTGTGATGATTGACACGCTGGTAACTATAGCGATGTGCTTGCCTCCTGCAGCTGTGAATAAGAATATAACTATTTAGAATATGCTATATTTTGTGGCTAAACACTCGTTTTGTTTCAATTTAAATCAAACTACCGCTGTAGGAGACTTGAAGGAGACTTTGAATTCTCACCAAAAACAGTAGACCATTTGGGAACTTTATGGATACTCATTTCAACATGATTTGGAACATAGGCAGAATTTTCGAATAGGCCTATTATTTAGGACGGATAGTATGCAAAATGGGACGTAGGGTATGTATTGAAGGAACTTTCTGCTTTAAGAGCCAATCGTCAAAGACCAACCACGGGGCTCTTTTCTCTGCGCCCCTAATTTGAATACTATCCGTCCTAAACAGTATTCGAGATGCAAGTTTATGTTATGACCGTTTGCGCATGAGCAGAAGCTGCCAACTAAATCCGCCTGGAAATGTTATATAGCACAGTCTAAATTTAAGGCACAAAATTGCTGGAACAGTTAATACCAGGTTTAATTGTCGGCAAGACAATCGATGTATTATGACCATAGGTAGGTCTTTGGTTCGTTTACTCTTATGAAAACTTCGGCTCTTTGTCCACTAGGTGTCAGTATTATACTGAATGTCGTCTTTACCCCTTTAAGTATCCCAGTGGCCATTTTTGGAAATAAGTCAATGTAAAAAGTTTACAGACACCAAAGTAAACAAATGTTATTTATAAAAGATACAGGCCCTTTGTCCACTGAACCAAAGAGTAACACCATTAAACACAAACTCTGTGTACGAAGAAAATAGTTAAAATAAAATCATAAAATTAAATGTATATTCATATAATAGGGTAGCTACAACGAGCCTAAAGGCTCCATAGGGGAAAGGGCACCTTTGATTTTATTATCCTGTAAACCACTACATGGCACAAAAAAATGCTGTAGCATTTTCCAAAACATGCACTTTTCCCTGCATGGGAAAAGTCCTGCATTTTCCTGCATTTTCCCCAGGTGCCAAGTCCTGTTGGAAAATGAAATCTGCATCTCCATAAAGTTGGTCAGCAGCAGGAAGTTAATAATATTCAATGATTTTCAAAATGTTGCAGATTACACGAGAATCTCTAAAATAACTCAATATATTTTGAGATAAAGGTCTTGTTGATGATTTTCAGGGTTGTTAAGTTAATTAAAGCAACACATTTTCAATAACAGAAGAATATGTAAAAGTATGGTATTTGGGGTAAAAGCCCCCTTCTGTTGGGGATAAAGGCTACATGATAATAGCTGACTGACGTTTCCATTTGTTGATAAGACATGGTTAGATTCAGATAAATATCATATATTAAGTTGGGTGTACACCTTAGAGATAATCACCATATTTATAATGAAACCATTATAATTAAAATATTAGATTAATCATATAATATCATATAATTTACCAACAGTTTTCTGTTACCGACATTCTTCAAAATATCTTTTGAGTTCTGCTCAAGAAAGAAAGTCATAAAGGTTTGAAATGACAAGAATGTGAGTAAATAATGACAGACTTTTTTGGGTGAACTATCTTTTTAATTTTTGTTCCGAAGATAAACGGAGGTCCTATGGTTGTCGAACGACTTGAGGGTGAGTCATTTTTGGGCGGAGCATCCCTGTAATAATGGTTAATTAGTTTATGATTACCTCTGAATGAACTTCAGTGTATTGGTGGCCAGAGGTGGAAAGAGTACTGGAAATTTGTACTTAAGTACAAGTACTGTTACATTGCTGAAATTGTACTCAATTACAAGTAAAAGTACTGGTGTTAAAAAAGTAATTGAGTAAAAGTAAAAATTACTCTTCTCAAAAACTACTCAGAGTACTAGTTACTCGTTACTTTTTAGGCGGTGTTATTTAATTAATTAAGAATTATTATTAATAATCAAATTTGGAGATTTATATAGAAAATAGCTACTTATAACAAAACACATCTTTACCTTACTGATAAAGCATATAACTGGATACAACTCAGACAAAATAACCATTCAATGTGTTGTTCTGTCCGTCTGTCTATCTATCATGAGCCTTCGTATTGTGTCCCTTTCCCGCAGTGACTTTCAAGTGCGCAAAACCGCCGTTTGATACGCGCCCTGCCTGCCTCACACGTTCGTCCTCCTCCATGATTAAACTAAATCGGCGGCAGATGTCTTTAAATCTGTGTGACGTAAGTTTTCTGTGCGCGATTTGAGTGGACGGGGTCACGTGACGGGACTGATTATTCTCTTTAGCCAATCACATGAAAATTAAACATAAAGTAGCGACGACAATGTGAGGAAAAATAGCGCAGTAGAAGTACCGATACAGCAATAATAAATGTACTCAAGTAAAAGTACACTGTTTTGAAACTACTTAAAAAGTACAATTCCTGAAAAAAACTACTCAATTACAGTAATTTGAGTATTTGTAATTCGTTACTTTCCACCACTGTTGGTGGCTGCTTCCTGGTATTGCACATTGAAAATCTGTTAGCTCTTGTGGCTCTATGATGACTCTGCCCTCCATTGTCAGCATCCATTTTTTGGCACGGAAAACAGAGTCTCCTGTAACAGACACCATTATAGCAGCTTTTTAGTAAGGGTAAGGAAAAACTATTGTTACAAATCATGATTCTTGAGACTATTTTTCAGCATTATTGTCACCATAATAAAAATCTATATTCACATGGTAATATATTATGATTAAATTATTCATGCAAATACAAAAAATTCAAAAGTTCCTTCTCCAGCACTACTGGTCTGTATGGTGTGTTCCATTTAGTAGTGACTGTCCTTCACCTTGCAATTTAATTTAATAATTTTTCATTAGCCATGGTATTTAAAAAAGCATGTTGATAAACTTACCAAGTGCAATCAGTCTTGGGGTGCTGGGCACAGAGAAGGATCCCTCTACATCTGCTGGAGTTGCAGTGACCAGCAGTGGTGTAAAGTATTGGAGTAAATGTAATTAGTTACTTTACTTAAGTATATTTTTGGCTACTTTGTAGTTGTACTGAGTATTAAAGATATTAGCAACTTTTACTCTCTACTTGACTACATTTTTGAACAAGTATACTGTATGTACTCTTTACTCCACTACATTTGTAATGACTAATGCAATTACACATTACATTACATTTTGCATGGCACCTATCTTTTTTTTGCAGCAGTTTATTTTTGCTACAGAATAATTAAAGAGTACATTCCTCAATATTTTTAAGGGCTTATTTTGGTTTATGGAGTGTCCGACAACAAGTTTATGTACATACATGATGTAAAAATACTATTATTTCGTAATAATAAGCAGTTTTTATTACCTTACTTCTTGACTGACTCTCAAATGATTCGTTCCGCGATTCATCTGTGTAATCTCCGCCTTTCCGCCAGCGTAGTCTGATCTGATTGGTCAGATAGTGTAGTCTGCTGTGATTGGTCAGATGGTCTAGTCTGCTGTGATTGGTCAAATGGTCTAGTCTGCTGTGATTGGTCAAACGCGTTCAGCATGTGTCGCAAATGGACCGC
This sequence comes from Triplophysa rosa, assembly GCF_024868665.1. Lineage (NCBI taxonomy): Eukaryota > Metazoa > Chordata > Actinopteri > Cypriniformes > Nemacheilidae > Triplophysa > Triplophysa rosa. Next base: position 17,315,213 of record NC_079894.1, read on the forward strand.
CTATCATTACTGCTGTATTACGGTTTGCAGGTGGTTGGATATTAACAGTGTATAGAGAGAGATGGCGTCGATTTTACCTTACCAGTTCGAGCCCGAGTCTGACGAATCATTCTTTAATCCTTATACAGATGCCAGTAAGAAAAAGGACTGTTTTAGACACTTCTCTTGTAACAGTTAGTTATCACGGCATACAGTGTACGGTGTTCGTATCTTCAGATGTTATTATAACTATAGTACACCACGCAGTTCTTGAAATAAAGACTTTGCGAGTTAATATGGTTGAACACTTACATTAGCGCAACGAGTTTATAGCTAACGTTAGGTAAACAAACAGTAACAACCCCAAAAATAACGGTAACGTTAGCTAAACACAGACATGAGATAACGTCACACAAATTTAATTTTAAGTAAAGACAAAAATAAAGAGTCACACTTACAGGTTGTGATTCGGTGGAGCTTACAGGTCCAAATAAAGTTGGTATTGCAACATCTTTTAAGGAAAGACGTTTAATGTATCCTGCAGTAAAGGCGCCAAGATTGATGAAGCAATCTTCGGTAAAATGACGCGCGCAAAGTAAAACGTTCGGTTTATACTCCTTTGGTGTCGTTTGAAAAATAAATAGTAACCATTTTTTCCTCAGAAGTTCTTCCTTTGGTAGTGAAAATAAGACTGACTTAGTTTCACTACATAGAACACAGCTTCTCTTAGACATGATGCACACGTCACGAACGAGCTAGTACAGTGTTTGGGGAGGAGAGAGTTAAGTTTTCGCAGTCAGTAGGCGGGGATTTTTCTAGTGACGTAGGTACATTGTGGTTAAAGATTCGGACAGGTCATGGCTTGTTCGCGTGATTCAGAGTCGATTACCTTTTTTATAAGCTAATAACTTTGTTATTCGTTCACCTTCGGATTTACAACTTGGCAGATTGCTTACATTCAAACACGGCAAAATTAAACACTTCATGAAATGTATTTTTTATGATCTCGAGGAATGTACTCTTTAAAATGGCCATTAAAGGCATTGAACTTCTTGTGATCTTGTGAACCCTTACTTCTTTATATGAATACGAGTGCATTATCAGGTAGTTGACAATCGCTGGCTCTTTCTTCAATAAACTGAAATACCTCAAAATTGCAACAATCATGGTCGACACCAAACTACATCTATTACAAACACCCAAGTCTCATTTAAGCTCAAGTGCTCATAAGTTAGTCCAACATTCTTCAAAAAGTCTCTTCAATATAACATAAATAAATAATTAAGTAGAATTAAAAAGTCAAAGCCTTTTTGCACTGGACATGCTGGTTTGGGCCTCATGCCAGCTCAGTCATGTCCTCATTTCACATACACGTTAGCCCTTACCTGCCATTCTACAGTAATATATTGGCAACACTGTTGCCAGCTAGTTACTGTAGGTGTTTTACAGTAAACTACTGCACATGTGTTTGAAGATACATCATTTTAAATAATCTATTACACACTTAAATCACACAGTCTTAGATGAACACAGTGTAAATAAAGATGATAATAAATCTGTCAAGATTTCACCAGAGAGAGAATTAAACACAAACATCAATAACATTCTTCACATATTACAGACACCACTTTCACTTTATTTCTGTCATCTTTGTAAGATCCTATTGAAGAAGTTCATAGTGGTTCAATTGTGTTTTAAGTCACCATTATGGCGATCAGTGTTTGCTTTGGTTGGACTCTTTGACTTTCTTGTAGCTTTAAAATGTACACTTATACAATAACACTGAAAGGGACTTTACAGGAACCGCAACTTTATGTTTGCTTAGTAACTGAAGATACATCTGAAAGAATTCAATCATTAAATAATAATAATATAGCATTTAAGATTTATTAAGATATGTTTGGTAAAGTGATTACATGTTATAATGGAAAGATCTCTGTCAGAAAATCTTTCTTTGCAATTGAGACACAGTTAGACACTTGACATACAAACCTCATCAATGGTGACAAACAATCATGAATGAGTTTTGTACTATGTACCCAGCATGCATTGCAGCATGAAGCTGTTCAGTTGATTGTCACCATTGTTGAGATTCATATGTGAATTGTTCATTTCTCTGTGTCCGACTCATTCTATAGGTTAATATTTTGTCTATATAGTGTGAGAGCACTTTTGAAAATTGAAATACTATACATTCTTTTTACTGGTTTACATCACTTCATGGCAATAGTCCCACCATATGGTCAAATTTTGAGCAAACTTGTTTAGAGCACATTTAGGAAGAGTTATAAAAATAAGAGCTTTTGTAGATGTGTGACCTACAGTAACTAGCTGGCAACAGTGTTGCCAATATATTACTGTAGAAATAGCGGGTAAGGGCTAACCGTGTATAAACCGCCAGTGATTAACATCTACCTGATACTGCACTCATATTCATATAGAGAAGCCATGTTGACAAGTTTTTGTAAGTTATGGCAAAATCCACAAGATTGTAGTACCTTCATTGCCCTGTAAATGGCCATATTAATTATAAGATAGGTGCCATGCAAAATGTAATATGTAATTGCATTAGTCATTACAAATGTAGTGGAGTAAAGAGTACATACACTTGTTCAAAAATGTAATTAAGTAGAGAGTAAAAGTTGCTAATATCTTTAATACTCAGTACAACTACAAAGTAGCCAAAAATATACTTAAGTAAAGTAACTAAGTACATTTACTCCAATAGTTTACACCACTGATAAGCGGCAGCACGGCTCATCTTCCAAGTGCCCCAAAAAGAGCTAATGTCACACCTCTTTTCATGTCTCTCCACTGGTTATCAGTTGCCGCCCGCATCAAGTTCAAGTCACTGATGCTCACATTCAAATCTGTCACTGGCTCTGCGCCCGCATATCTTCGCACCTTCCTACACATCTACACCTCATCCAGACCTCTGCAATCCATGAATGAGTGGCACTTGGTGGCCCTTGCACAAAAGGGAAAAAATCACTCTTCTGTTTGTTTTCCTTCACTATCCATGCTGGTGGAATAATCTTCTAAATTCAATCCGGACTTTCACATCTTTCACACTCTTATCTATTCACACTGGTATCTAGCTGAGCTGTTCCTAGGTGTTATCTTCTAATAGTATCCCCATTTTTACCACCTGCACAGACAATTTACCTAACTAATCGTTATATCATGCCTGAAAAACACTGAATGAAACATGGGGCACATAGGAAAATCAGCAGTATCACAACAGTTACAGGGAGCAGTAACAGATTTTGTAACCAAACCAGGAAGTACTCGTGTCCTTGGGCCTTAGTCAGGAATGTAAAAAACAACATGAAATACCCACCATTTTTCATACCCCTCCTTCTTCTACTGTTAACATATCTGAAGCCAATCGGTTTAAAATTAATTCAATTCAATTTATTTTTTAGTGCTTTATACAATTTGCATGTATCAAAGCAGCTTTACATGAAAACTTGTACAGTGGTTACTGCTGTTAGCACCACCGCAACATGGCGAGCAGCTCCTGAGCTTGGCTTAGTCCGCATCTACCCAGTGTGGTCAGCGTTTGAATTCTGCTGAATGGATTGAAGGCTTTCTTCTCGTGCCACATATGTGTTCGGTTAATCATGTGTTTCTCTGCTGTCAATGGGAGCAAGTGTGTCTACGACAGGCATATGTCTCTTTGCATTTACATACACTACACATTGCTCTCTCCCACTGTTTATAGACTACACTGCTGTTTATAGACTACAGCTCTGGATTCAACACCATTGTGCCCTCCAAGCTAGATGTGAAACTCCGGGCGCTGGGCTTAAACAGCTTGCTGTGCAGCTGGATCATGGACTTCCTGTCTAGCAGACACCAGGTAGTCAGAATTGGCAACAATACCTCCTCATCACTGACCCTAAACACTGGAGCGCCACAAGGATGTGTTCTCAGCCCACTCCTGTACACCCTGTACACACACGACTGCGTGGCAACATGCAGCTCCAACACCATTATAAAGTTTGCCGATGACACGACGGTTGGTAGGTCTGATCACTGACACTGACGAAACAGCCTAGAAGAGGTGCACACTCTGTCACGTTGGTGTGAAGAACACAACCTCTCTCTCTCAATGTCAGTAAGACCAAGGAGCTGGTGGTGGACTTTAGGAGGAAAGACAGAGAACACAGTCCTATCACCATCAACGGAGCACCAGTGGAGAGAGTCAACAGTTTCAAGTTCCTTGGTGTCAATATCACAGAGGAGCTCACATGGACCACTCACACTGAAGCCATATTGAAGAAGGCTCACCAGCGTCTCTTCTTCCTGAGAAGGCTGAAGAAGTTTGGCCTGAATCACCACATCATGCACAACCAATAAGAACTCTAACACAGTCAGAACAATATGGACCAATCACTGTACCCTACGCACATTGTGTGTACATTTGCTGCTGTGTAGTTACATGTAAATTATGTGTCGTTCGTTATACTATGGTCTAACACTTGTACAGAAATGTTTACTGTGTAGATGTGTTACAAGAAATGTCTACTGTAAAGTATTGTAATTCTTTGTTACTTGTAATCTGTCATACTGCCATGTTGGTCGGAACTGCACCCAAGTTTTTCACCTACTGTTTCACTTGTGTATATGTTTGAGTGACAATAAAGAGATTTGATTTTGAAGTGTTTTTTGGTAGTTTCCGCCCAACGCAGTTATCATTTTCACATCATGAACCACGTTGTTTAAATAGCAAATGCATTTAGCGCTCATTTGTTCTCCCATGGGTGTGCTCGTCAGAAAACGAGGTGTGTTTAGGCGCAGCTGAAATAGACTGCGCCATTGACCAACTTAAAGCTGTTCTAAAGTCAATGGTATATAAAATAAAGTATTTTTATTTACTTATTTAAAAGGTGCGTTGGTAATATGCGCCTATAGGTGGGTGCACAGCGTGCGTATTACACACAGAGGGACAGTACACAATCATGCCAAATATGAAAAATAAATGGATTACAATGTAAAAGATTATTATTGTGACACAAAGATAAAAAATTGGGCTTGTCATGTATGGTCTGGCCATGTGCTTTACCCTCACGCACAAGCAGATGTGTTTTCTCTCTGGAGAAGCACAGTCTTTGCTCTTGTAAATAGCAAATCAGCCATGGTGCAAGCGCAACTGGCTCTTAAAGGGAATGGGAGATGAAACTCTGATTGGTTTACGGCATGATACTCCCCCAAAACACATCGGCTGCGTCCGAAAGCTGAGGCAGATGACTTGTTGCCTCGCTGCCTCATGAGGCAATGACTTCAGAGGCAACGTTTAGGCATAACGGTAGCTCCGAGAAACACATTCAGACTCGGCCTTCAGAGAAAGCATAACAGAATTCTGTTTGAAATATAAACAGAGGGCGCCTTTGTGTTAACTAATAGAATATTTTCAAACTGCAATACTAATTTCTCGCTAGAAATGCAATCAAAAGTTGGAAAAAGAGAAAATATCACTTTATTTACACAAAAACTGTGCTCCAGCTGCTTTCTTGGCTGCCATTTTATTTTTTTGAACCCGACCCTGCTCGACCAATCACATTCCCTGTGCTGCCTTCAAAAATCGACTTGATGGAGGTATCTGAGAAGCAAACATTGGATTCGGACGTGCCTTGATGCCTTCCTACATTGAAATGCTGCCTCCGAAGGCATTTTAGAGCTTTCGGCCGCAGCCATCCATTACTCATTATGAAAATAGGGACATCCCTTTTAGAACAAGCAGGCCAACCATTTTTTCTGTGGTTAAACTAGCAAAAGTAGATTTGGATATGCCCTAAGTGCACTATGTGCTTAGATAATTAAAATAGGACCCTCGATTTCCAAAGTTTTCTTCTGGTCTTTAAACCCTGCGAAGTCTCCAGGGTTCAAGTGCACTGGTCAGTCGGCCGCTTGGGTCTGCGCTGCCTTTACCTGCACACAGACATCAGACAACACAGAGGTCATTTTCTTGCTATATCCCAACATGCTGTGTTCACAAAGGTCAGATGAAGCAGCTATATGCCACATATAGCCTGCTAAATAGAATTTCAAATGGACTCAATTAGATCTAGACCCTTTTCTCATTCTCATGTACATCAATAAAACAGGCAGTGTTTTTACCCATGTCAGCTCAATTTCCTGGTTACCGTTCTCGCATTCCCCCCCACCCCCAATGCTGGATGATAGGAACAATGAAACCCCAGGTCTATTCCAAGAAATGTACCTACTTGTTTTAAGGCCTTGTTAACAAAATGGGTCCCATTTCAGAACTTTTTCTTCTTACAATGCCCTATCTGGGCACATTCTCAGGCAAAAGAGCTTTTGCAATTGCAGTTGCATCCTGTTTTGACGTGGGCAAAACTTGAACCCACATAGACCACATATCTACATTAATCATTTTGTTTTCCTTTACATGGACTAAGTTCAATAAAGTCCATCATGAGATGGTCAAATTAATCTACAGGTAGTGGATGTGCTGCCAGTGTCACCTGATACCCTTTGCCATGTGTGTTACAAATGACGCATATCTTTCAAACATTTTCTGCATAAAGTGTAAACCCTTTTGTAAACCACGAGGCAGTCAATTACCATCCCCCTTTTGGACGTGTCGTCTCCCCCATGTGTCAGCTTTGCATAATGTGGCATAAAAAATGTTTGGGGAGACATGGAAGACCATTTGGTCCAACCCAGATGCCAATAACTTTCTGACAACCAGCATTCTTCCACACAGAGACACCTGTGTGTGTGGTGAGAGACTGCATGCTCTGCAAAGAAGAAAATGAGGATGTTTGGTTAGATTCAGTCTGCACACAAGCTAGTGGTGGTGTGGGCAGCAGCTGCTTTTGCAGCTGTTTTCTGCTGTTTCCTGTAGAAATATAATCCGTTTTTCTAGCAAGTGCAGGGACGGATTATGACTTTGATGTGCCCTGGGCACGGACATTTCAAAGGCCCCCTGGCATCACATATTTTACGAGAACCGTGTCGCACCCAAATACACAGTGGGTTTTTTTTTCGCCCCTAGATGTCCCTCTTAACAGCGCGGCAATGCATTAGGATTATTTATTTGATTTATTCGCTACGGTTAATACTTCACAACTGCAAAAATGACCCCTTTATTCCACAGTATCCAGCGCTTCTTTATTGATAAAATAAAATAAATGTAAAATATGCACATATTAAATTTGACAGGGCCCCTTGCTGGTCTAGTGCCCTGGGCACGTGCCCGGTAGGCCCTTGCATTAATCTGTCCCTGAGCATCTGCTGCACACTTGCAGACAGCAATTATTTCTGCCAGCAGGATGGCTGAGAAATTAGGTGAGCCTTTAAAATGGGCAGCAGTAAACATTTAACGAAGGACTGTGTGATACAGAATAAGAGAGATATCTGCATCTAATCAGTAGGTTCGCAACAAGCTCTCACAAACGGGCCTAAGTCTGCCCTATCGTTTACACCAGTGGTGCAGTCGGGGCCATGTGCACGTTAAAGCCGTATGCTTACTTTTTTCATAGCACTGTTTGCGTATAACGACTTCTGAAGATCTATATTAGTGTATAACCACTTGTTTTGCTTCTTTACACGTCTTGCTGCTTTTGTGGTTGCTTTTCCTTAAACTTTATAGCCTTTATCTTGTTTTGTTTTTAAACATGTGATTCTTTCATTCAGTTGAAAAAATAAAATACAATATTTCCCGCAGCCCCGCCTCCAACAACCGCGTCAAGTGCATCATCATTGGCAGCATATCAGCTAGGGCTGGGAATAGATTCTAAAAAGAATCGGTTCCTCGGTTCCAAGGCGTTGAGGTTGCAAAGGTTCGAATCGATTCCCGAAGGAATCAACTCCACTTTAAGAGCCTTCATAAGCACAAGACCCGCCCCTTAGCTGATGTCATCGGTCAACTAAATCACATTAGTACTTCAGAAAAACTGATGATCAAGTCTAGAGCTGTGGAATGACAAAAATATTCTGCATGCATAAAAGCAAAAGCTTGTTTGCACACAGTAGATATAACAGGGCTGCCAACTCTAACGCCCTCGTTCAACCTTTTTTTAACAATAGAAATGTTGAGCAATAGTATCCACTGATGCAAAAACGCTGCTTTTAAATGGAAAATATGTCACTTACGTGATTCATGTAATGTAATTTGCAATTATCAGTGTGACGAGACAAGAGATAGTAATGGAGGCGTTTTCAGCGTTTTATTAGGGATAACATTTATCAATAAATATGTACATATTAAACTGTATGGCTTTGAAAGTCTGTTTATAGCTTGTGGTAAGCCTAAAAAAATGAAAAACTTATTTGCAAATGCATTATTTTTTACAATAAATTCTAATAGACAAACACCTTTTCTTTATTCCTTTGACAAGATCTCCCAAGACAAGTGTCTACAGCCTTTATAAGATAAATCCATCGCTGCGTCTCAATTCGAAGGCATTTGTTGGGCACATACGTCATTATTTAAGGTTTTATTTCAGAAAGGCAACCGTTACATTTCAAGGTAAAAATGAAACTACAATGATTACGTCTTAAGAGAAACAAATGTTAATTTTATATTGATTGAACTTTAAGCGTTTAATTGAACCTTCTGTTTTTAAAAACCTAAAACAGAATATAAAATTAAAACCCAAAGAGGGATTTTCTTAAGGCATTAAAACTAGAAAAAAAACATTAAAACATATGTTGACAGCAGCCATGGTGCCAACTCGAGCAATAGGATTAAACAGACATCATTCCATGATATATCTTTACATACAATTTATATTTGCATAAAAACCCTTAATTAAACCCTTAAAAATACATTAAACTGTAAAAATTGACCTGAAGAATTATAATGCAAGCAATTACATTAGCTAGCTATAGGTTACTGCCCCAAACTTTAAATCAATGTCCCAGTATAGAGGGTATGGACATGTCGTCACTTTACACGTCAACACCACGTGAGCACGCCGGAACGCATCCCCGAGGGTCGCAAAACACTCAGCAAAATGACTGCTTACAACATCAGGAAACGCAATTCCACGCAACTTTTCAGTGTCCAGTTACACCTGATTCCTTTGTAAGTCGGAGGGAAGTCGTAAGGATCACCGCCGAGTCCAGCTGCTTGTAATTTCAGCAAATAATTGCGTGTTTGAGTCCCGGTTTCTTTGCTTCTCCTATTCTCCTCAGCCATTTTGCTGGGTGTTTTGCCACCCAGGGGAGCGTGTCCCGACATGTTCACCTGGGAATGGGACGTCAATGCATACCCTCTACATCTGACAGAGCTATAATTAAACAATAAAATACAAGTACACCAACTGCGTTTATCTGTCTTGTTACATTAATTTGTGCTCAAAACAAATATACAAATCTGAGAAAAATAAATAAACTCAAAAACAGTCAATAAATCCTATGTTACTTTACAATGCTTACGTAAAGTGTAAAACAATTTCTTATCTGTAATTATTGTAAAATCCCTATAGACCACTTCGGATGATGTAAACAGCGGTGGTCCAGAAAAACTTCCTTGTTGAACAAAACTGCATGAAATATTTGTTATACTGTGTGTATATATATATATATATATATATATATATATATAGCAGAAGTGCTTCTGGACCAGTGTTTATAAATTGCGAAGAAGTCTATATGCCAAGTTTTGTAAAATGACACAGCTTCACTACCGATCCTTTATATACAGTAAACCCAGGATAGAGAGGTTGAGTGAATGTGGTCTGGACTCTATGGATGAGAGACATTATGTCAGAGATGCTGTAAAAGGACAGAGTTCCTGCACTGTGATCCACAAACACTCCTATTTTAGGGCAGGTGGAGGACACGGGAAGTTTAGTCATTTTACTGTTGCGCAAAGTTATGGACTGCCCCCCTGTCCCTTGTGTTTGCCTGACTAAAGCCTGAAGTCCAGGAAGGACTCTAGTATTTATACTGGCCACTCTTTTATTGGAATCCAGTATAGGGAGTTGATGGATGAAGGAAGTGGGGGAATAACTGGAGGGGCAGCAGTACACACCCCAGGACTGATTATTATGTCCAAATAAACTTTCTTCTTCATTACTCTTCCTGCTGATGGTCTTATATGCCACTGATATATACACACCAGCATTCCCACTCCACTCAACCTCCCAATAACAGCGTCCGCTCACACTCTCTTTACACAACACCTGAGCACAGTATTCAAATCTCTCTGGATGATCAGCATACTGCTGTTCTGTATCGGTGTCTATAGCCACACTGTTCCCATCAGACAGAAGGAGACAATGATTCACTGTGTTTGAATCCAGTGTGAACGCACTATAATCTGTTAAAACCAGATAACAAATGAACAAAGGTCAAAATAGCAGAATTTCATGTATACATTTCTAATTCTTTTAAATACTTTTTTACTTAAGTTGTCACTGCATCATTTAATTGAGCATTATGCCATTGTGTATTATATATACACAATTTATTTATTTAAGTTCTATTATTCCACATAGGATCATTTAGGTCATTTTACATGATTTATTCAAGAAGACTCAATTAAAAAGATCCCCAGTACGAGAATGCTTTAAAAATCATACTTAATCCTTTTATAAGTAGGCAAAGGGTACGATTGGGGGAGGGGGGAAATAAGATCACAACAAAACAATCAGAAATAAACAAACTAAATATAAAGTCTTACATTGTAAGAACTCAGTCCTGGCCTTGGGTTTATTGGTGCGAATAAATGTGATGTATGTAACTATGAACATAAACAGACATAATTAGTATAAGTATATAATAATATATACACATAAGCTCACTTCTGAGAATAGAAGAATACTGCTTCTGTACCTTTATTAGATATCTTTTCTGTCTCTTCTTTGCAGAAATTCTCCAGTTTTTCTTTCAGTTGAGAGAGAGATTTTTTCACATCATCAAAAGAGAGCAGAGGGCTGACAGTAAGGTTGTGTGAGACTGTAGATTCAGGAGCTGCAGAGACAGACTGGAAACTCTACAGAAGGAAATGTCAGGTAAAGATAGAAAAGGCCGTCATGTCCACTCATTCTCCAGTACACTTTAAAAACTGTAAAAAAAATCTGTCTTTAACCTAACTCAGCAGTTCTCAGAGCTTAATATTAACTGGAAAAACATTTCACTATAAAATTGCCAAATAATACGATTTTTTTATGTATTTAAATGCTAATTTTGTCTACATTTAAAATGTTGGTCATCTTGAGGGCCCCTTGGAGGTCAGCTGGGGCTCCCTTGTGGGCCCCGGCCCCCCTGTTGAGAACCCCCGACTTAACACATTGCCAAGTCTAGTTAAGGATAACGCATTTTATGTTACCTTTAACTCAACATCGTCTTGTCCCTTTTATCTATTTAGGATGCAATGAACACCAATGAATAGCGTGTAAAAATGACACAAAGTGTTAAAACTCCATAACACAAAAAATGTGTTAATAATTAACACATTCTTTTTGAGTGTGTAGTCTGCACTACAAACAGACTTTTAATCTCCTGAAATGCTTTAACAATATCTGTGCTCACTTGTCACTTTCCCAATATTATATATATATATATTGCGTGATGAATTTCAGAGGTCTGTTACCTGCAGGAAATGGATGAGATCGTCTGTGTGTAAAAGCTGCTCTAGTTCAGCGTTTCTCCTCCTCAGATCAACAATCTCCTGCTCCAGTTGCTTTAATAATCCGTCAGCTTGACTCACTGCAGCCTTTTCCTGATCTCTGATCAGCTGTGTCACCTCAGAGCGGGTTTTTTTTATTAATTGAATCAGCTCATTAGAGGTCCTCTCAATGCTTTTTACTGCCATCTGTGCAGAACACTGTGAGGACACATAACAACTCTTACTGATACATCAAAAAAGGTCCCCAACACTGGAGGACACCAAACTAAATCACTTTTGACTGCCAAGTTGAGATTCTGCTTAAAACTCACCTTATGAGACTCCACAGCCTCTCTCACCTCCTGAAGCTCCTTCTCTCTTTCCTGAATTCTCTGCTGGAAACTCCTTTGTGTCCCTCTCAAATGCCTCTTTAGTAAAACAAAAACGGTAAGTTATATGCATGCAGTAAAATCATCACAGTTTAACATCTCTATATTAGCTACTTATCTTCTACATTTATAAAAAGATACGCAGAATTGATCATTTATCATCTCGTTTTGCATTTACTGTAGTATTACTGTAGTTCACACCTGTTTCTCAGTCCTTTCTGCTTCAACTGTTATAACTTCATGATTTTTATGTCCTTCCATTGTACACGGATAACAAATACATTGCTGGTCGGTACGGCAGTAGATTTGAAGAGGTTTTTTATGTTTTGGGCAGATCATGTCATTGAGTCGTCCGGTTGGATCCATCAGATTGTGCTTGTTATCTTGGAAAATACTTTCATGTTGTTCAAGGTGATTTTGACAGAAAGACTTCAGACACTCCAGGCAGGACTTGACAGCTTTGTGTTTTCTACCAGGACAGACGTCACACTCCACATCTAAAGTTTGAGTGTTACAGTGAGCAGAATGAGAAGATTTGTCATATCAGTTTCCCAACAACTTAATCAAATATCACATTCTTACCCAAAGCAGGTTTTGGAGTGAAGGTACAGAGAGAGCACATGTAGCCTTCCATCTGATCATTCCAGCAGCGTGTAATACAGCTCATACAGTAACTGTGTCTACAGGGAAAGGTCACTGGATCCTTCAGTAAGTCCAGACACACTGAACATCTTAAGCTATCTTGAGAAATACTGGCTTCTGCCATTTCACTGTACGTACAGTACACACAGATAAACACATACAATAACCGACTTAAGTTTCGCTTTCTCTGAACTGAACAGCTGAAATAGTTTCCTGGTTTGTACTTGGGACACGTGTGCAAAACAGTATGACATGTGACTCATCCGAATTTGTACATCATGTGAAAGTGAAATTTTTTGTTGCCATTAATCCCATTCTACTTGGAATGTGAGCTTCGCATTTAACCTATTCAGTGATCACAAAAAATCTGCACTGCAAGTCGTGAACACTCACACAATTGGAGAGGTAGGCAGCTATCACTGCAACAACTAGGAAGGGAAGTGGGGGAAAGGTGCCTTGCTCATGAGCACCCCAGTGGTTTCCTGCTGGCAATGGGAATCAAACCTGCAATGTTTCCTTAAAATCTGAGAATATTATAAAATGTATCTGAGGTATAGGACCATGCATGACATCTCTCAAAGTCAATTACATATGTATTTTAAAACAGGCATGCAACTTACATTTTACATTTCAAGACTGAACATGGTGTTAGGTTTGAAGAAAAATATTTAATTCATGCCATAAATTAAAACAAAACATATAGTTTTAAGTTTTGCTTTATTACAGATTGTCAAAATGCATCAAATTAATATACAATAAAACAAACGTTTTAGTTCACTGGAAGTTCAATGCAATGTGGAGTCACGGCCAGCATGGCATAATACAAGTTTCAACAAATAAACACAAAAGCAACGCAAATGTCTTTAGATTGATATAAAAAATTAGAGGCGTAAACAGAACCACAATTGAGTAAAAGAGATACCTTGCAGTGAAAATTACTCCATTACAAGTTACAAGTCACGAATTCCAAAACGACTTCAGTAAAAGTCTTAGAACATCAGATTTTAACAGTTCTTGAGTATTTTACTCATACTCAACTCAACTCTCAACTCAACTTTATTTATAAAGCGCTTTTACAATTTTCATTGTTACAAAGCAGCTGTACATGAGACATATTGACTATAAGCAAAATAATTAAAGTTGTACCTGCAAAAACAAGAAAAGGTTGAAAACACAGAAGACAGACATACCCACATACAAAACACTCCACACACACAATATGCACACGTACTAACACATATAGACATAGAGACACACACACACGGATGCGCACGCACACACACACACCCACAACACACACACACACGTACGTACACAGACAAGTACGCACACACACACACGCTCAGTGAGAGCACACATTTAGGATAAAGGAGAGAGAAGCACAGGTCAAATATAACAGATAATAAATTCCTATATGCAATATTAATTAAGTAAAACTTTAAAATTCTAAAGCAGCCCCCCCGGCCAGGCAGATAGTGCAAAAACAGTATGCAAACGGTGGCGAGGAACCCAAAACTCTAATCGAGAAAAAAAACCTCAGGAGAACCCAGGCCCAACCAGGGGATTCCAGTTCCCCTCTGGCAAAAGCTGCTGCCTCTGCACAAGCTCCAGAGAACTTGCACAACAAGGCTAAATAAAATAAATAAACTTAATAATAAAATAAATTATAGTTTAAGATTATCATTAATAATCTAATAGCATTTGAAATTTTGTGGTGAAGACATGTCAAGAGACCGCGTCCTTCTTTATCCAGCTCTATCATCTCAGCTCTTGTCAGGTCCCCACTTCCCATTCTCCGCTCTACCATCAGGTCAGGCCATGAACTGCATCCTGCTCGCTGTGGTAACCTTGGAACAATGAGACAAGACTGGCTGAGAGTAGAGTACTGTTCTGTACTCTTTGATGCAACAAGTACATCAGTTGTGTTTTTGGTTCCGGTTGATCTAACTAATGCAGCCTAAACCCTCTGAAGATTTATATTATGGAAGAGTAGTGTATGCAAGATTAAAAAGATGCGTCTTTAGTCTAGATTTAAACTGACAGAGTGTGTCTGCCTCCCGGACAGTGCAGGGAAGACTATTCCAAAGTTTAGGCGCTAGATAGGAAAAGGATCTACCACCTGCACTTGATTTTGAAATTCTAGGTATTACCAACTGACAGGACGCCTGAGAGCGTAATGCACGTGAAGGACTGTAATACAAAAGGAGTTCATTCAAGTACTGAGGAGCTAAACCATGTAAGGCTTTATAGGTAATAAGCAAGATTTTAAAGTTAACGCGATGCTTTATAGGTAACCAGTGCAAGGTTGACAGAACCGGGCTAATATGTTCATACTTTTTTGTACGTGTAAGAACTCGAGCTGCCGCGTTTTGGACCAATTGGAGTTTTTGTAATAAGCCTGCAGGGCAACCACCTAACAGTGCATTACAGTAATCTAGTCTTGATGTCATGAATGCATGAATTAACTTCTCTGCATCTGACATTGACAGCATATGACGTAGTTTAGATATATTCTTAAGATGGAAAAACGCAATTTTACAGGTGTTGGCGACGTGGCTCTCAAATGACAGATTACTATCGAATAGAACGCCAAGATTCTTTGCTGACGACGAGGGTTTTATGGAACATCCGTCAATAGTTAAACAGTATTCTTGGTTGTTACTTATAGCAGTTTTCGGTCCAATAAGTAACACTTCCGTTTTGTCCGAGTTCAGTAATAAAAAGTTGTTACTCATCCAGTTTTTTATATCGACTATGCATTCCATTATTCGATGGAACTGCTGTGTTTCATGAGGCTTCGAGGAAATATAAAGTTGAGTATCATCAGCATAACAGTGAAAGCTAACTCCGTGTCGCTTTATTATATCTCCTAGAGGTAGCATGTATAATGCGAAGAGCAGAGGCCCTAAGACTGAGCCCTGTGGTACACCGTACTGGACTTGCGATTTGCATGACACCTCATTGTTTATTGCTACAAATTGAAAATGGTCGGATAAATAAGATTTAAACCATTTCAAAGCTATTCCCTTAATGCCGACATACTGAATGTAGGTTCAAAGCAGCACTAGTTCTCAACACTTAAGAGACTTGTCAGTGAAAAACAAGAAACAGTTGATTATTGAGGAGAGCAATCGCATCAAACTGAACACCTCAAAATTGCAACAAATCAAGGTCAACACCACGTCTATTACAAACACCCAAATCTCAGTTAAGCTCAAAGCTCAAGCCCTCATAAGGAAACCAATATCCTTCGAAAAGGTCTCTTCAGTAAAAAGGATAAATAAAATAATGTTAAGTAAAACTACAAAAGCCGAAGCCTTTTTGCACTGGACATGCTGGTTTTGGCCTCATCGCCGGCTGCAGTCATGTCCTCTTCCCACATAAACACCAGCCATGTTAAAGGCGCAGTTTTTGATTAACAGTGGCCACTAGCGTTGTATTATAGATTTGCAACGAATCATTCAGTCCAAACACTACGGTGGCCACCACAGTACAAAAAGATGTCGTTCTCATGTTGACGCAGGGAAGAGATCATGCGGGCATTATAAAGACTGTAGAAAGAGCTATGACTTATGTATTACATAAAATAAAAGGTTTGTGGATTTCAAGTTTAAAAAGAAGGATAAAAGTCAGGCAGGAGCTAGGACCTGTGTTAATATTCTAAAGACTTTCCAGCAGAGACGCGTTAGGACCCGCGGTACTAAGGCTTTTAGCAGATATACTCACAGATATCTATGGAGATACTTTCCAGCAGAGAGACGTTGGAGAGAAAGATCGTCTTAAAATCACCTCCGAGGAGGTTGCTTTGATTCGGATCAGTATGTGAGTAACATACTAACATACCAAGATATGTTGTTGTTGTAATATTAGCTGTGTGACGGAGCAGTTTTGAGCGTCATTGTTTATCTGGAACCGCTTTAATATTGTACTTGTCTAGATAGAGAGAAAGTGAGAGCGCGATGGAGCTGAAACTGGGGAGCGAGAGCACGTTTTACTCTTTTACTCAATGATGAATAAACTTTCAGTTAATCCGCGGGTCACATGAGTTCCGCACCGGAGAGCACGATCCATACGGATCATCCCGTGATCCGTTTCACCACAATACCGCAGCGGAGAGGAAGAGAAAACGAGCGTTGTTGAGTTGTTTGTCCGTTTAGAGCTGCTGTACAAAACATGGCGGTGAATTCAATGTATGTAGGGCCGCTCTGTATGTAGATAATAAATAGCTCATTCTAAGGTATTACAAACATAACGGTTCATTACGTAAGGTCTTTATACACCTCTGAAGAAGTAGTTTTGTATATTATATTGCATTTCTGTCAATAGATCCTCTTAAAAACCCTGTATTGTTCCTTTGTTGGATTTAATAGTGATAATGTTAAATCCTATTGGAATAATACCAAAAACACACAAAGAAAATTTGTAATGGTTTTAATAAAAAAAGCTAATTGTTCATACTTCATAATTGTAAGCATTAGAATTTCTGTGATGGTTTCTATTGTTGTTGTTTTTTTAGCAAGGATGCATTACTGCTGAAAAAAATAATAGAACCCTAATTCTAATGGTTTCTATTAAAATACCATTATGAACTATTAGCTTTTTCCATTAAAATTTGGGTATTTGACAGATATATGTAATATGCAAATGTATTATCTTATACTGTTATAAATATTAATAATATAAAATAATGTAATATTAACCGTTTGTTTTCTAAATTTTGCTATCACACGATTTATTTGTCTACTACCCATTTATTGTTCAACATTGCCAATTTTTCTGATGCACGTCCTTGATTTGTTGGTATTAATAAAGTGTTTATAATGCTAATACTTGATAACTCACATGGTTTCTAGAGAGCAAAGGGTTTTGTCATCATGTATTGTCGTCATTCAGGTTGGATTTCATCTTTATTTTTTTAGCTGATATTGCCATCGCGACAGCAAAAGCGAGTGTTGCAATGGAACGTTCTATTGAGTTTCACCTCTTGGTATTCTATATTCTTTGCTCTTACTCAGTAAGATGGTAATTTTTGTGGGTTAGTTTGCAAGACTGCAGTTATAGCACCCCCTTATGGACAATATGTTACAATCACGTGTTAACTGTTAAAAATTGTATACAGCACAAACTGTAAAAGAGTAAAACTGTAGGCACTCACAAACATTAACTATGTAAGTAAAAACAGGGACAACACACACCACCTTAGTTGAACATGCAGTTCATCCAAGAGAGGACCGTTCTCATTCAAACCATGTATGTTCTGATAAAATCACATAGCAGTAGATATTTTCCTTTTTGGTTTATAAAGGATGATAAGAGTTTGTCTTGTTTTGGAGAGAAACGTTAACAGATTTGGTAGTAAAATCGTTATCCAAAAGGCACAAGATGAGCAAAATGCTACACCTGTTTAGTCTTCTACAAATAACTAACTTACAATTCAAACAGTGCAGTTTTTAACCATTTATCAACGAATCATATAAGGCAATACATTACAAAAACAGATTGATAAACAAAATATTTCAGACACAATTTACCCAATAAACACAAATAATTGTCAATGGTTTCTTTGAGAATATATCTTGATGCCATGATGATGATGTTCCCATGGCTTGGAGCTTCCAAAAACAATAATGATAACAATGATGATAATATTGTGCATATACTGTAATAATCCTGCACGCTCCTCAAAACAAACAACAAAACCCCTCAAAAACAAACTCTCTGTACCCAAAACGTTAGTGATACTAAATATTAGCATACAGTCCTTTAAACTGTAACGCAATGCTAAAAAATGCTGTGTTGTTTTCATGGATGGTTGGATAAAATATGGACAGAACCAACCGTTGGGTTATATAGTAATGCAGATGTCGTTCTAACCTCGTATCTCCATATTTGGTGGTTTAAATTTTTTGCCATAAATCAGTCACACTTCATGTTTGTAAAGCTAGCTGACAGAGCTGAGATTAAACAATAAAATAACAATAACAAAACAATAAAAACATATATAATATTTCATTTAAACATCAAGTCCAAGTAAAACAAGTCTTTTTGAATAAGTGAAAACATCAAGTAAATCTGACATTACTGATTTTAAAAACTCATGTTTCTTCAGTTTCAGATTGTAATATATAGCATATTTCTCTAACACCGAATTCACTATTATTCACAGAATATCTCTATGATCTATTTTATCAGGTGACACAGTTTCACCATGCATCCTTTAACAACATAAAACCCAGGATAGAGAGGTTGAGTGAATGTGGTCTGGACTCTGTGGATGAGAGTCATTGTGTCAGAGACGCTGTAGAAGGACAGAGTTCCTGCTCTGTGATCCACATACACTCCTATTCTAGAGCTGCTGGAGGACACAGGGTGATCAGTCGTTTTACTATTGTGCTCTAATGAGTATTTATAGGGAGAGCAAAGCAAACTCCAGGACTGATTATTGCATCCAAACACACACTCATAACCATTCCCCTTCCTGCTGATGCTTTTATATGACACTGACATATGCACCCCATCATTTCCACTCCACTCAACCTCCCAGTAACAGCGTCCACTGACACTCTCTTTACACAACACCTGTAACCAGTAATCAAATCTATCTGGATGACCAGCATACTGCTGTTCTGTATCAGTGTAAGTAGCCGTTCTGTTTCCATCAGACAAACGGAGGTGTTTATTCACCGTGCTTGAATCCAGTGTGAACTGACTGGAATCTGAAGAAAAAAACAAGTGCAGCAGTTTAAAAATCACAACTGCAGAAAATACTTAACTGTATATACACTGCCCGTCCAAAAAAGTAACACATTCTAATATTTCGTTGGACCGCCTTTAGCTGTGATCTTCTGCAATGTCCTTCTTTTTTCCCGTCTAGAGTTGCATACATTTTTCGCCAAGATCTTGTATTGATGATGGGAAAGTCTGACCGCTGCGCAAAGTCTTCCCCAGCACATCTCAAAGATTCTCAATGGGGTTAAGGTCTGGACTCTGTGGTGGCCAATCCATGTGTGAAAATGATGTCTCATACTCCCTGAACCACTTTTTGAGCCTGATGAATCCTGGCATTGTCATCTTGGTATATGCCCGTGCCATCAGGGAAGAAAGAACCCATTGATGGAATAACCTGGTCATTCAGTATATTCAGGTAGTTAGCTGACCTCGTTCTTTGGGCACATAACATTGCTGAACCTAGACCTCCGATCCAATGGGAAGTTCTTACCTATTTGCTTAGTTGGATCCAGGTGGTGACTTTTTTTTTGGACGGGCAGTGTATTTCTATACTAGCATTTTTGCCTTTTTTACTTTTAGGTTTGGCATTGGTAATTCATTTTTGCGCCATCACATGTATTTTTGCTCTTTAAAGTATCAACTACAATCGAAATATTTAAATGAAAAAAAATTTAATGAGCAAACTAAATGAACAGATTTCTTTATATGTGGTCTGCACAGATTGGGCTTCACTTATTAAAGGGGATGTGCAACAGTGTTTCATGCATTCAGACTTCTTTACAATGTTAAATGTGCTGTCTTCTCATGCTGGACATGGTCAACTTGTCAAAAAACGAGTTGGACATATGACGTAGTATTTCTGTGCTCAATACACTCTCCAAGCGTTCGTATAGGTTTTGGAATGTTTTTTTCGAACATGAAAATCCGTTTCGTAACAACTTTTCTTAGTCCCGTATTGCACAATTCTCCCAGAAAAACACACCCACGCTTCAACCCGCCAGAGCCAGAAAGAGCACGCCCACTCTTCAACCAGGGAGAGCGGGAGAAGGAGCATGCGCACACGTCAACCAGCTGGAGCAAGAGAGCACTGTTTGCGAAGTTCAGCTGTGTTTTTTCACTGCATTCCGGTGAGGAATGTTATATAAATGGTGGATATAACGCTGGATTTGCAGAACGTTTGAAACTGATAGATGGATGTCTGACATGAACCGCACACGGTAAGCCAAACTGAGTCATATGTCTGTGTTTTGCTGGCAATGGGTGTGCACGTGCTTTAGTTACACACCACAACCCTTATTCTTAAAAATAAGATACTCGTAACGTACTGCCGTGGTTATTCCAAATCATAGCAACCAACGCGTCTCTATAGTAACGTAGTGCCTCCAAAGCACTCTCAAGCAGAGAACCAGGCATAATTTCTAAACGCTTTGGTGGATACACGCTAAGTTAATAATTTGTTGTTAGGCATGTAGCCTAGTGTCTTATGCATTTATGCAATATGCTATAATTGATTAACAAACACATTTAACTATAAAATCGGGCCTTTACGGTGAATCCTGAAGACAGTTTTCGGAAAGGTCTTTTTTACGCGCAAATCTCTCATATATTTATGAATGGGGCCCATTATCAGGGTTCTAAACTTCATTTAATGTAAAACGAAACAATGTTGGAAGACTTGTGTTTGCTCACTGCTACTACTGGAAGCATTTCAAATACCTGAAATGTTTTTAAAGTGTCTTACATTGCAAGAAGTCCTTCCTGGTCTTGGGTTCATTGCGAATACTTGTGATATATGTATCTAAAGACATAAACAGATAATTTGTGTAACTGCAATGTAAATCAGTAATATTAGCTTTTTTATTGAGAGTGAATAACTATCTGCTACTTTACCTCTTTCTGACAACATTTCTATCTCCTCTCTACAGAAGTCCTCCAGTTTTTCTTTCAGTTGAGAGACAGATTTTCTCACATCATCAAAAGAGGGCAGAGGACTGACAGTGATGTTGTGTGAGACTGGAGATTCAAGAGCTGCAGAGAGAGACTGGAAACTCTACAGAAGAGAAAATATAGATGTTTTTATTAAGCCCAGACTTTCTTCGCAAGACTACAAAACAGACTTTAAAGGCTCTAACTGTAACAGTTTCTAAACTTTACGTACTTGTAGAATTTTGCCTACAAATCTGTCTAAAACAAATATTGTATTTCAGTGTTGTGTTACCTGCAGGAAATGGATGTGATTGGCTGTGAGTGAAAGCTGTTGCAGTTCAGCTTTTCTCCTCCTCAGATCAACAATCTCCTGCTCCAGTTGCTTTAAGAATCCTTCAGCTCGAGTCACTGCAGCCTTTTCCTGATCTCTGATCAGCTGTGTCACCTCAGAGCGACGTCTCTCAATGGAGCGAATCAGCTCAGTGAAGATCCTCTCGCTGTCCTTCACTGCTGTCTGTGCAGAGCGCTGTTAAAACACACATTACAGTCAACACTTACAGTACTGATACACCACACAACCTGCGTCTGAAGACTGAATCCTGCCAGCTGAGCAGTTCTTCTTTTAAATACTCACCTTATGAGACTCCACGGCCTTTTTCAGCTCATGAAGCTCACCCTCTTTCTCTTGAATTCTTTGCTGGAATTTTCTTTGCAACTCTCCTAAGCATCTCTAAAAAATGGAAACAACATGGAGTAAATTCTTGCTTCTTTGCAGCAGCATTTATTATTTGGCATCAGTGGTAGAATTTAGCAATACCCTATCAATATCTGATTGGGTCATACCTGTTTCTCCATCCTCTCAGCTGCAGCAGCTATAGTGTCATGATGTTTATGTTCATCCATCATACACACACAACAAATGCACTGCTGGTCGGTGCGACAGTAGACTTCCAGATCTTTTCTATGTTTTAGGCAGATCATCTCATTGGGTCGTCTGGAAGGATTCATTAGATTGTGTCTCCGGGCTTTAAAGAGATTCTCGTGTTGTTCAAGGTGATTTTGACAGTATGAGTTCAGACACTCCAGACAGGACTTGACAGCTCTGTATTTTCTCCCAGTACAGACGTCACACTCCACATCTAAAGGTTCACCGTAACAGTGAACAGGACGGGCAGCCTTAAGTGTTGTCTTCCTCAGGTTCTCAACCAGTTCAGCAAACATCACATTCTTACATAAAGCTGGTCTTGAAGTGAATGTGTGTCTGCACTGAGGGCAGCTGTAGACTCCCGTCTGATCCTCCCGATTCCAGCAGCGTGTAATACAGCTCATACAGTAACTGTGTCCACATGGAATGGTCACTGGATCCTTCAGTAGATCCAAACACACTGGACAGCTGAACTGGTCCTGAGAAAAGCCGCCTTCTGCCATTTAACAGTGTGTACACACAGACAGAGAGAGACAACTCAAAACAACTCAAGAACAATTAAGTTTCGTTTTCTATGAACTGAACAGGTGAAATAGTTTTATGGTTCTGTACTTGATAGACGTGCAAAACAGGTTTGTCTGAGGTGTGACACATCTGAATTTTTGTGTACATTCACGGAAAAAAGCTTACCAGGTGTCATTTTCATTTTCAAATAATGACCTTTGCACCCATACAAGTAAGGGGAAGTTTTCTTTTTTATTTGACAGTCTCTGGCATGCGGGAGCCAGACAGGAACACGCATGAAATCTCTTCCAATCAATTAATATGTGTGCATTTTAAAACAAGAATACAACATTTAACAGTACAGATACAACGATATCAGCAGCTTTCTTGTGGATTTGTCCTTTAATGTATTTGAGTGTAAATCATTATATTTATAAAAATGATTTAAATGATGGCAACTTATTGAGATATTAAAGCCCTACATCTACCCCTAGACCCTGAACTTTATGAATGTTAAGTCTTAAATCAATTTTATTGAAAAAAATGCCTTTATGATCTGTAAAGTAATAGAAAAAGGTTAAAGAGTGTTTTCAGCAAGAGGCGGATTAGAACCCTGGTCTTCCGTTCCAAGCTATAGCACCCCCTTATGGACAAATTGTGACAATGAAGTATTACACAGCATAAACATTTTTTTCCTCAGTAATTAAACACTGCTTTGTCAAATTTGACAAAGACTTTTCACAACTTTTCATTGGTTAAATATTTGCTAAACCCTAAATGGCAGCAATTATGAAAAAAAATAAATCATGAAAAATTGAGGTAGGCCTATGAGGACAGTGATGCTGCTGTTAATGGATTGTAGTTCCGAGAAGATTCAGTTACCATAGGGACCATCACAAACATTATCGACTACGTATATAAAAGCAGGGAAAACACACACAGATTCACCTCATAGGTGATAAAGATATGTTTATTGACACATATCCATCAGTGCGGCCTCCAATGCAGTTTAACATGCAGTTCATCAAAGACAAAACACATCATAGTTTCCAGTGCTTAAATTACTGAACACACATGTAAAAACCATGTTGGATAATGAGGAGGTATTCATGATCTCATTTCTTTTAGTTATGTACACCGCAAAGGACTATTTGATGGGGAAAATGAAGATGCTTTTAATTTATCACCGTATTCAAAAACAGCAGAACATCTTGCGTCGTCATGCAGAATTCTTAATATTGAACTTTTGAACTTTGGTTGACAATGTTTAATATATACAATAGAGTGGACCGTTCTCATTCAAACCATGTATGTTCTGATAAAATCACATAGCAGTAGATATTTTCCTTTTTTGTTTATAAAGGATGATAAGAGTTCGTCTTGTTTTGGAGAGAAACGCAAACAGATACGGCAGTAAAATCGTTATCCAAAAGGCACAAGATGAGCAAAATGCTACACCTGTTTAGTCTTCTACAAATAACTTACAATTCAAACAGTGCAGTTTTACATTTGTTAACTTAATGTTTTCCTTTTTCAACCATTTATCTATGAATCAAATGTAAGGCAATACATTACAAAAAAAGATAAACAAAAATATTACAGAAACAATGTACCCAAAAAACACAAAAAAATTAAATGGTTTCTATGACAACTTCTATCTCCTGATGCCATGATGATGATGTTCCCATGGCTTGGAGCTTCCAAAAACAATAATGATAACAACGTTGATAATATTCTGCATAGACTGTAACAATCCTGCACGCTCCTCAAAACAAACAACAAAACCCCTCAAAATCAAACTCTCAGTACCCCAAAGTTACCCAACCCCATTTATCTTCCATTCAGGCTTTCAGGGATAATATAAGGCAATAGAGTCCGTCAGAGGAAGGCATCCAAGTTGATCTAGATGGAAATAGTTTGCAAATCAAAACCATAGTCCCAAAGACCCCTAACAGTTAATTCCCCCAAAATGCACCCTTTAACTATGACATCAAGCTATGATCCCATTCCCAGAGGTTCTAACAGAAAGACATGAGAACAGCTTAAAGTTTTCATTCCCAAGTTGTAAAAAGCTGTCCAAGTTTTCCTCTGGAAAGACGGTAGGAGTTGAGGTGTGGAAGTTGAGGAAATCCCAGTGTTGGGGAGAGGGCACAAAAGGAGACCGCCTCGTGATGGGCAAAGCCCGAAAACGCTGGTTATATTTCAATTCAGTTGTGAAATGTAACAATGTTAATTCCGAGTTTTGCTTTCACTTTTTAGTTTGACCTTTTCTTTTTAAGTTCTTTGCAGATTTTGGAGAAGAATGTACAATGTCCCAATTCAGTCCCAAGGTTTAGGTGGTTAACTGCAAAAAAGAAAAAGAAAACGTCCAGTCTGTATTTTCGTATAAGACAGTTTTCAGGACACGATCAAAAATTCAACACACAACTCAAGTATGTGGGCAAATCTCAGGAAAACATGTCTAGGTCACCTTTCATCCCAAAATCATTCATTTTTAAAGTTTAGTACATTATGCTACATTTGCTTGACTATTAAGTACAGTAATTATCCTTATAACTTATCACAATACTGTAGTTTTCAGGTAGGTTGTTGATACATTTCTTATGAATTTAGGTTTTTTTTGTCTTTCTGTCTCGGCCATACTTCTACTTTTCAACCTTTTAAGAATTTGGTGAAGACTTTTGCATTTTTGATTTTGGAAAAAAATGGACATGTTTTCAACAGGTTTCGTGAGATTTACCCAAGTTTCTTTGTTAGTTACCACTGTAGAAACACCAGATAGATAAGAACACACATCCTGATTTGCTCAACAATAAGTTCTTCAGTCACTCTGCGCCCGCTGATATAGTTTAAGACTCTGAATGCAACATTATTCAAGCAAAACGTCAGCACCACAACGGAAAATAAAAACAGCAAAGGTTCCTGGTCTTTTGCTTTTCCTCATAATACATGAAACGATATTTAGAGAGCTGGTGCTGAATGCCAATTCACCAGTAGGGGGCGTACAAAAGTTATCTAACAGATTAAAATGGCACAAAAAAACTAAAATGTGTACAATTTAAACAATTTGTAAAAAAATGTTTCTAATTTAAAGGAAATTTCCTTTTAATTGTCCAAAGTTGGTTAGACAACAAGGAAAGATATTTGCCATTGTGGTGCGTAAAACCCCATAGTAAACAGAGCAGGAGACCCCTCCAGAGGACAATGCACCACGGTAAACACTGCTAATGAATGTGCTAAACAAACATGGAGGAGATCACTACACCATTAGAACATTAAGGTCTGGAGCAGCTGTGTGTTGTTGTCAGCATGTGCTGGATGTTGTGTCTGCCGCTTGGAGAGTGGACTGCGCCCTGCTACAAGACAACAGGAGATAAACAGCCAGTCACGACACTACCCTGTCCTTACAGCCGTCACGCTCACAGCCAACAATACAACGCATACATACAGAACGCTCATAATAATACTCGTAATCGATTTTTTTGCATTGTGACATTTTTCTCAACTGCAATCAAAATGTCACAGTGCAAAATCTGTACTGTGCAAAACAGGGTTGTTTCAATTTAGCAACATAATTCTAGCTTTATTTCGGGGTGAAACATGACCCAGGCATGTATGTGTGTATGGTTTCATGCGGTTCACATTTGTTTATGTTTAAAACACAAAAATGTTTTGAAATACGGTTGCTAACCTGTGCGAATAAGTTTGTTGGTCACCCTAAGCATGTACGCTACACTGCCATGAGAATCCTACCGTTTGCTCTTCATGTAAAAAGTGTTTGGTGTGTAACGTGATGTATGGTACTGTACGCTCGCAGTTACCTGAGCTTGGCTCTATTTGATTGGGTCCTGCGGAAGGACTGGTTTGCTACAGAGCGAGTGGACATCGTGCGTGGGGAAGCCCTTGAGAAGGTGGAAGGAGGGGTCTTGGGAATCTTCTTGCCGAGATGACCGATCCATTTCTTCTGCTCATCTTGGGTCAAGGCCAGAAGTAGCATGTCTCGGGCAGATGTCACATCGTAATTGACTGAGGGATGAGGAGAACAAAATGTTTACAGGTACATACTCATACATGCTTTGTCATAATTGCATACATTTGTGGGCAAACATGTGGTTAATGCCAGCATACTGGCTTTGACAATTTGCAGACAATAATATTGGACAAATGACACATTATGGTGGTGAAGTGAAAACAGTATTAATGTACTGGCCACAAAAAATATTTGGATGCAGAGAAATATATACATTTCATTACATTAAATTAAATATCAAACCAAGTGGAATTTGCAAACAAAAAACAATAACAATAAAGCCTCAGAATTAACTTTACATTCATGCAAAATGTGGAATAAAGGAAACTGTTCCCTAAAGGGTCTGTCGTAATATAACCAACATCTGCCGGCGTCTCACCTTTGCAAGGAGCAATAACATCCTCCTTCTTGTCCAGGTGATCTTTGTGGCATTTAACATGGCAACGGCGGCATTCCAGAGCCGGCGGGGGCTTGAACATATTCCAGAGCGGTTTGGAGCAAGCCTCACAGGTAGTTGGGAAATGATAGAGGGTGGGAATGAACTCATGGCCTTTGTGGGGCAAGAAGTTGGCCTTATCGCCCTGAGGAACGTTCTCCATGTCAGCTTCCTTCCTACACTCACCTTCATTGGCATAAAGGATCTGAGGAACAAAAACATATTGTTCATTTTGTGCTACAGCTATACGAATACGAGTAAAGGTTCTGATGATCACATTGACTTTCATTTGAATGTAAAGCATCAACAGTAAGCACTGAATGCATTTGCGGTTCTGATGTTGCGTTACATAACCATTTGAACTGTGTAAATGTATATGACGTGTGGAAATAACTGACCTGGAATATTCTGGGAATTTCATCAGACTCCGCTCGATACACGTCGCCTTGTGTGACAGGCCGTACATGGAATAGTTTGCTGTAATATACACATATTTTAAAGTGGCAGAAAAAAAGAAATCAATCAACTTAACATGGCTTCAAAGAACATTAACCAAAAGAATAAAAAGAACACATAAAATGTGTATTATGTAGATCAGAACACTTACTCGATGTCTAGTACCATAGATGGGTTGGACTGCTCCTTATCTTGCTCATCATTGTAAAACAATATTTTCTTACTGCTCACCACGACATACTGGAGACAACAAATAAAAAATTCAGTGCATGCATAAAATGCTGTTCAGTTTAATAATAATAAAAAAAACGTAATTAACAACTCACCTGCTTCTTCCAGCCGTATCGTTTTATATTAGCCCTTTTCGGTATTGAGAGCCAACCTTCAAGTCTTGATTCTGAAGACAAAGAAAATGCATTAAAACCAAAACAGATATAGTAGAACAAAACACACGCAGTAAAACTCTGGGAACAGTGACACAAAAATCAAACGGCTTTTATGAACATGCATAGCAGTGTAAACCAGCTACACTTTAAAACAACTGCCTCACATCACAACTGTATATACTATACAACGACAGCTTTGAATTTGCAGATTTTAATGTCAACATGAAATAATATTTACAACCAATCTTACTAGAATTTGAGAGTGATAAAATAGTCAACAAGGGAAAGAAACAGTGCAGAACAATGTTTCAGTAGATGACCAGATGAGAAGAACTCTATTCGCTTCTATTTCAAATCGCTGTTTGTTATTAATATTGCAATCTTTTGCAACATTAACCAGAATTAACTTTTGAAAGTCTGTATTACCTATAACTGTATCATAAAATAATTAGCTATTAAGTTGTTCATTTTTTTTAATAACACACATTGATAGCTTGTGGACAACAGGAATCTGTATAACAGTTAACAGGATCAAATTGATTTCATGTTGACCTTAAACCCCAGTTGTCTTGTATTCAGCCTCAATACAGTGGTTTAGTTATGCTATTTATATAATCAATGTATATAACGTATGTATATAATGTATATAACAAGCATTAATGTGTCAACTGACAGTTTTATAGCAACTGTCATGCTAACTGTTACAGACAATTAGGTTAAAATGTTACTGGTTTGAAATCACTCGTTAAAAAAGTGACAATACGACAGCAATGTGAATAGAAACATGCAGTGAACAGATTCTTCATGTCATTCATTCTGTGCCGACTGTGCTTCTGAATCCATAAATGAAAAACATGCTTGTTAGAGACTGACCGATAACATGTACTGTTCAATATCAATATCTGACTGTACATATGTAATGTTATTTAGGCAAAAACATATAATGACCAGTGTTAGTATGTAATATTATTATAAGTTATATATAAACTGTATTTGTATACTACTTTATTCATAGTGTGTTTCAATGAGGTGGTATTGTCTTGTTATTAATGTCAAAAAGCAAAAACAAAACAATTAAAAGTTGACTGCATATCTGTGTAAAAATAACAAAGATGGTTGAAAAACATTATCAGTCGATCTCTAGTAAACACAATCGCACACACCAGAGTGAAACACCTCTGAAAGGTGCTGAAGAGGTTAGTACAATACAATTTAAGACCACTTTTCACCAATTTTTTTTCACCAAAAACATCACTAATTGAAACTAAACATTAACTATGTTTACTAAAATGAAGGTAATATTGCTCTTTGCAGTTTTTGAGTAGTTTCTTTCTGAGGTATGACTAAGTAATATGCATTCACACAAAGGCAAAAATGAAAAGCAAACATGATGCTAAAAGAAAAAGCCACCCAAGAGCACATTCCAGGTATGATGGGATGCCAATCTCCATGTTACTCACAGAGGAAAAAGAATAGAAGATACAAAGATAAGGAGAGCAAGGAGAACCAACTAGACATGAGGAGAACAAGAGATGAGAGAGGACTTTAAACACAGACACAATGGAAGTCCATGGCAATATAAACCACCAGTCCACTTGCCAAAATGACTTTATGTGGCGATATCATAAGAGCGCTTTCTGATTTAATATAAACGTGAAAATTAGCTAAAAGCTGCAATCCATAACTTTTGCTTCTCTATCGCCACCCTTTTTCCAACAAAATTGCAGAATTAAGTCAAACTGACGTTACTGCGAAATCCAGCTCAAATTGTAAATCACTATTATAAACTCACCGCTTATGATAAGATAGAGCTGGCGACTTCCGGGGACACGAGCGACAGTGACCGTTGTCGACAGGAAGTGGGCGTGTCTGGCGACACGACAAAGTTCAGATTTGCTCAACTTTATGCAAATGATGAGCAACTTTCGGGAGCGACTACCAATAGGAGTAAAGCAGCGGAGCTCTCGTCAGTTACTGCAGGGTTTGTTTATAAATTTTACTAGAGCAACTAAAGCTAGGAACGCCTTCTAACGACCTCGCAGCAAGAGACTAGCGACACCTAGCGACAGAGTCGCTGGCGGTGTGAATGCACAATAAGAGTTCTGAACACTGATTTTTTTATGTACTTGCTCACCGAGTGGTTTTTGTTTATTTTTAACCAAAAAAGGTTACGGATTGCAGCCTCAAGCTTGTTTACATCATAAACAAATACCCTAACAATATAAAACCTATGCATTTTGAAGTATACTATTATCACAATTTACACTTGAGCTAAAACAAAAATATAAATATATAAATAAAGAAACTGCAACACTACAAACTTTACACTTTTGAGGAGTACAACAAGTGTGTTTTTGAACTGTGTTTCGAGTTTGATTTATGTCATTTAGCATATGACCTGGTGTGAACCTTTGTGCAGACTGTGTGATAACATAACCAAAAGCAAAATTTCAAATAATGTTAGTTATAAACTCTAGCATGTTGACATGTATATCATGATAATGTGTGTCAGCTAACAATGATGAATGGAATGAAACGCAATGATGTGCATTTGTATACACAGTAAGTGTATACACTGAAATATGGTTACATGAGTGCAAAAATGAAAAAAGGTACTGTCTCAATGTTTTTATGTTTGAACCGATCCCACTCTTGTCCAGATATATATTGGGATGAATATTAGACATGTAGCATCTTATAACTAGCTGATCTCATAACTTTACCTGTCATTTTTAACACAAGCATTTGTAATACTTGTCATAGTTGCAGTCCTTACCTGCGATGTTACTGTCTATCTCATCTGGTTGTAGGCTGGTGACGCTGGAGTTGTCCATGCGGAGCTGCAGGTCGCTTAGTTTCTCTCTGAGCTGCTCGATGTCACTCTCTTTACTGTCCAGTTGCATCTGCAGCTCATTGCGATACGTGCACTCCTCCGCCAGTTGCTGCAAACACAGATGACATACAAAATTACCCACTGAAAATATTAGCAATCTTGTATCGGCCAATTGCGGTTTTAAATACTGATTATAAGTTTTGGTGCATCCCTTAATAAAAGACTATTATTTCACTTCAATGTTTCCATTTTAGATAAGACAACACATAATTTACACTTTAGATCTGGGTTAGACCCCCCAAAGTCAAAATTAAAGTTGCATTTGTACATCTTTTTCAGTTTTGAGACCAAGAAGAAGAATCTCTAGAATGAGAATGTCTCTCCATCTATAAAACTTTAATAGAAGAATTTTAAATCACATGCAATAATAATAGCTTCGATCAAGTTTATTTAGCAATTTGTGTCGTTTAGTCACATTGGACTTGTGTGAACAAACCTCTGTTGACACAAACAGTTGCGTGTTGCCTAGCACTTAACTTCTTGTTTACATGACTTACTGCTTGCATCTCACTGAACTCTTTCTGGTACTTGATGGCCATGTGGTTGAACTTCTCCTTCTCCTGGTTCAGGTCGAGCTGCAGTTTGCGATTTTCCTTCTCTTTCTTGCGCAAGTCAGTCGTGCTGTCTCTCTTCTTCTGACCCAACTTCATATCCTTACGGTTCATGATCTCGGCCAGCTTATTCACCGCCTGCAGTTACACGTGGAGTGGAAAACTATAATTAACATACTTATCAAATGTTTCAGCTCCTCTTTAGAACTTCCTTTAAACTGCCATTGATTTTCCAATTTTAAATATTTACACATATTGTGATTTTTACATTCGCAAGTCTGATATCATTAAGCATTTTCTCTACAGTCATACCTGGGTCTTCAAAGTTCTTTCTATGTTAAGGGCCTTCTCATAGTTCGCCTTGACTGAGTTTGCCACGTCTTCCTTTTCTGCTGCAAACGCTGCAAACCATACAGAATATAAGAAACCAATCAGAAAATGTATGAGACTGTGAAGGTAAACCATAAACCACTGGCTGAATAAATGACCTTCTTCTTGATCTCGGAGTCTCTCGCTTAACTCGGTCTTCTCCTTGCTGAGGATCTCCACATCTTTGGTAAGGGTTTTGTTGGATTCCTCAAGCTGCAAAAAAACCCAGATCATTATCACATAAAACCAAGGACGTAATCATAGACTTAAAGGGTTAAAAACATTTGGTATATGTGCCACACAGACCCGTGTGATGATCGAGTCCTTATCCGAGAGTTCCTGTTTGTTTCGGGAGGCTGCTTTTTTGTTCTCCTGAGAGAGCTCGAAATACTGCTCCTCCTGCAACGCCCGGGCCAACTGCTCCGATTCAGCCTTTGTCACGGTGAGGTCCAACTGAGCAGAGAGAGACTCCCTAAAAAAAAGCACACAAATTTTTGTCTTATTCTGGATGGTACTGATGGATACTCACAATAAAAGAGATTTAGAGACATTCAATTCTAATTAATGGGTACGTCAATGTCACAAGACACTGTTAAAAAATGAATATCCTGAATATCTTTGTACTTTTCAGAGTGAAGCTCTTGAACTTTTCTTTGAGCCTCCTGGATCTGCCGATTCTTCTCCTCAACATCTTCCTTCAACTCCTTCACCTGAGTTTTGTAGAGAGTCTAAAATGAAGTTGAAAAGGGTTTGACAATGAATCCAAGATATACAAGCATACATGCTTACGTTAATGCAAGGGGGCATGGAAGAATGCATCTTCACTTCGGAAAAAAGAAATGGAGTGACTGTGAGTTACTTACAGAGAAATACTGCTCAGCCTCCAGCTGGTCCTGAAGTTCCCTCATCTGACCTTCATTCCCTCTGTATTGCCTGAGGAGATGAGTTTCAGTCAGTTTAATTCACTTCAGCTTCAAACACAAGTCAATTATTCAAACATCTCCTACCATATTTAATAAATAAAAAAGCATTAAAAATCCCCAGTGAAACCTGCAGCTCCAGGCTCAGGATTCATCATAAAAGCATCTTAAGAATACAGGATGATCGAATCTGACATTCCACCCCAATTGGGACCAATATGAGCATCTCAATGTATCCCGATGGTAACTCGCTGTTACCTTTATTATAGCAACAAAGGTTATTTGTGTCTATGTAGCTCTGGCACTGAAGAATCCATCATACACAATAGGACCAGGAACTTGTATTAATATAGTAAACAGAGTCAATTTATATCTATGTTGACATAAAGGAAAACAATATGTTATAAAGCTAGGCATTCAATCTCCGGTTCAACTGGGTTAACTATTAATAACCTCCCAGACTACAAGGGAGTTCCACACCTCAGTGTCGACAGAAGGAAAGGTGGAGGATTAACCGGGTAGGTGGAGTCAAGCGGAGGGTAATCCTTAATCCACCAGTGTAAATATTGGCAGTCAAAAGATTCAGCCAGGTTTGACCATAAACTTCAATAATAGCCTTTTCCACAATAATACCCTTCAATAGCGCACTTTACATACTAAGTAATGTAGACGCTGTCGCTAGTAAGAGTCTGAGCCAAAGGTCAGTGGGGTCAAACTGAAAACAACACAGCCATCAAAAATGCTTGTAATAAAGAAACATGTAGCGATAAATCAACAATCGGGGACATTTACTACTATAAAAACAGTGAATGCTGAAGCAGCCTCTGACGAAAGTATGTACTCTCATTTCTAGCAATATCCTGTTTTTTTTCTTAAAGACAATGGAGCGAGCCAGGAACTGTTAAACATGCTGTGGTTTATAATGAGTGCAATGAAAAAAAAAGGCACTCAAGGGTACAAACCACGCTTGAAAAGTGTTTAAAGTCACGGACAGTTAAATGAAGTGCTTAGTCTTCAAAAAATGTTGTTTGTCCATCAAGGTTACAAAAAGCATTACTGGCAGTACCGACCCATTTAAGGTTCATTTCATATGAGATTTGTGATTTTTGGGACAATCCAAACTTGATTTATTGTCTGATACTGTCTAGCTATAAACATCCAAGGAATATAGTCACTGAAAGGGGCAAAGAAGAGGACAAGAGTCATACTTGGTGAGCTGTGCCAGCTGGAACTCAAGCGAGCGTTTGTTCTCAAGAGCGACGTTGATCTCCTGCTTGAGTTGCTTTTCTGATCCCTTCAGATGCTCGGCCTCTATCCTCCAGCTTTTCAGTTCGTTCTGGGCGAGAGCGCGTTTCCCGGATTCCTGCTCCAGCTGCACCCGCAGGACCTTCACCTGGAGCGGGCGGAGAAGATGCGAGTTTAATGAATTGAAGTTACAGACTAAACTAACTGGTGTTTAATGAGAGTTTGCAAATAAGAGCGTGTTAAGTCAACAATGGGGTGACGCTCACCTCTTCCTCCAAGTGCTCCTTCTGCTTCATCAGCTGCTCCATTTTCTGCACGGACTGCTTGAGGTCAAACTCCAACATGGAGCACTGCTTTTCCACCTCAACAACCCGGCTCTCCACTCGCATCCGCTGCGAGGTTTCCTCAGACACCTTCTGCTCCACCGCTGGAGAGAAAACAACAAAATCGCTTGATTTTTATCAAATGTTCAAAAATAAAGAAACAAATGAAAGATATTTGGACGAATGCGCGTAACCAAACAGTTCTTGGCCACAATTGACTACCATAGCAGGAAAAATGGCTTTCTAAGTTTCTTTGTTCTGTTGAACACAAAAGAAGATATTTTGAAGAATGTAGGAAAGCAACAGTTCTGGGGCACTTTTGACTAACATTGTCATTTTTCCTACTATGGTAGTCAATGGTGGCCAAGAACTGTTTGGTTACGCACATTCGTCCAAATATCTTTCTCTGTAGAAAGACATTTATACAGATTTGGAACAACTCGAGGTAATGATGACCCAATTTTCAAGAGAGAAAAATAACACAGTCACTCCTTGTAGCATGTGCACGTATGAAATCTCTGAGGTGGTGTCTGAGCACAGCTGAATGAGACGCTGTACAGTGTCTGGACACGCTGTCAGAATGAAGCGCCCTAGAGCAGAAACTGGCGCAGGTGGCACAGCTGGGCGCGGAGCGTCTGGCACACACAGCATACCGTGCATAGCAGCCGACTTGGCCTCCTCGATGGATTCGTATTTGTCGGTGAGCTGAGCTCTGGTGACGCGGTGCTCGGTCAGCTCCTGATCCAGATGCTTCTGCAGGGTCTTCAGCTTGTAGTTCAGGTCAATTTCCAGACTGTTCTTCTCCTGAAGAGACAGAAACGCAGGTTACAGATTTTTATGTTTTGCTTATAATTGACAAAAAAACCTAAAAACATCAGGAGTCGAAATAAAGAAATGTGGTGCTAAACCCTATGCCAAATATTTTATTAATAAAGCTTAACTTGATGTAGGCCAGAATACCCCTGTAAGGAGTTTAAAAGTCTGAACTTGAATGGCTTCATGAGACGCGGAGGTGATGTAAAGTGCACAGCACGCTGCAGGCGATATGCAGCATA
Organism: Triplophysa rosa; assembly: GCF_024868665.1. Taxonomy (NCBI): domain Eukaryota; kingdom Metazoa; phylum Chordata; class Actinopteri; order Cypriniformes; family Nemacheilidae; genus Triplophysa; species Triplophysa rosa. Next base: position 17,350,558 of record NC_079894.1, read on the forward strand.
CATAATGATTAATCTTGCAAAATCAAGCATCTACAAATGATATCATGAGACCTACAACGTTATCACTGGGAAAGTGACTAGTAGTTGTTAAAATTACAGAAGGAATGTTTAAAAGTTCTCTAGGACACCATCTGATGTAAAACGTAGATGGCTACACAGCAACATCGCCAGTGTTAAAAAAGGTCAAGTTAACTCTCACAGTGTATATATAATCCACACTTCGATAGTGTGGATTATATATACACTGTGAGTGTTAATTTGACCTTTTTTAACAATGTGGATTATATATACACTGTGAGTGTTAATTTGACTTTTTTTAACAATGTGGATTATATATACACTGTGAGTGTTAATTTGACCTTTTTTAACACTGGCGATTTTGCTGTGTACAAAATACATTTTTGGTGTTCCTTTCCTTGAAAATTCAGATGCACGCACGCACACACACACACAACAGAAGCCAACCAGACCAAGCAGTTCTAACAAAACAAAAAACAACAAAAACCTAAAATAATAATAGACCTTCTCAAGGGCGTTACATCTCTCCTGGACTTGCTTCCTCTCCAGTTCCACTTTTGAAATGCTCTGCTTCAAGTTCTTGTTGTCCTCCTGCAGACCTGTGATACGAGCTGAAAAAAACAGAAGAATAAGTTCTCTGTGAGCTGACATGTTTTCGTGTAAACAAACAAAGCACTTTATTATGTGTTTCAATTTGTCTGGCGAATCTTATTTCCATACATAACTCATCCATGGTCAAATGGATTTAGGAATGTACATCAAATTCATGAAATTATTTTGCCAATTCAGTTGAGGTACCATGTGGTTCTTACCCTGCAGTTCTCGGATCTCCTCTGAGCCCTGGCTGCATGTTCTCCTCTCAGTGTCCAGCGTGGTCTGTAGCTGAAGTAACTCTTTCTCCAGCTGCTGTCTGGCGCTCTCCGCCGCACGGCCCTTCTCCTGCAGTTCGCGGTTTACACCCTCCAGCTGACTCATGGACTTCACCATCTCAGTGTGACTCTTCCTCAAACGCACCACCGTGTCCGACTCGGCCCGCAGAAGGTCATTGGCATCCCCCAGCTGTCAGTCACACAGATGGAAAAGATGTTAGTACCACAAGACCACATAGTATGACAAGTCTTTTTTGTTTATATAACCATTTTTTAAATCATTCGTGCCCAGGTGACGGTCTTCTCATAAAGCTCACTTGGTTCTGCAGCTGAGCGATCTTCTCGTTGTTTTGGCTTATTTTCCTCAGGTCTTCCAGCTGCTCCTTCAAAGTGGACACTAGAGAAAACAAGAAAACAAAAAGTAAATGAGGAGGAAGATAAAGGGATTGTTATACATAAAACAAGCCACCCTGAATTGCATTCTCACCCTCATTCTCCAGATTTCGCCGCTTTTCTGCCTCCTGATCAGCTTTTCTCTGGTGTTCTGTTGCCCTGTGCTGGGTCATGATCTTGTCTTTCTCCAGTAAAGACACGTTAGCCTCCAAACTCTTCCTCAGGTTGACCTGAAACATGTCAGGACAACAAAACGCTAAGAAACAGGGAACGTAACAACTACAAAAATAAGTCCCGCTTTTAACAGATATTTATCTTTAATCGTCTATCGAAGCTGTGTGTACAAAACACATGCCTCTATAATTATTTCGATTCATGGTTTGGAAGTGAAATCATTTCACTCACCTCCTCGTCTAACTCTTTCATTATCTTGTCTAGTTTTGTGTTGGATGCCCTGAAGGGAAAAGGAATCAAAGAACATATTTCAAAAGCCTGATTTTACTAAGAAAATATGATTTTGAGAAAAAGACACAGGAAGGATGAATTTGGGAAGAATGGACAGATGGTTGAGATGTTTCATCTAAATGAATGCATGAATCAGCGGAAGGCTAGATGAACGAGGAAACTGGTCTGAAATGGGTAAAAGTGTTCGATTGGGTTGGATTCATGCATGTTAGACAAATTGTTTGATTGGCGTGGATGGATGATGTGTTTGGTTCTGATAAATAAAATGTGTGGAATGATGACTGAATGAGGTGTTCGATAAAAACCTGCACTTCTGCTCCATCTCATCCCTCAGCTGCATCTCGCTGTGAAGTTGTTCTTCTAGTTGATAGATCCTCTTCTGAAGATTCTCCAGCTGAGGGATCACAAACAGTCACTCATTCTTACCGATTCAAAGAAATACTGACACTAAACTCCATTTAAAGTCTCGGTTTAGATGTGCTTACTTGACTTTTATCTTCTTTAGTCGATCTGTCACTTTTTGTGTTTACTTCCCGAGGAAACCTGACAGAGAACCGTTACAATCTTGACTCAGTCACATTTTGAACAACAAGTGTTGGCTGACTGAAGTGTTGAGCCTGTTCTTCAGCTCTATACTCACTGGTTATTGCTGTAGTAGGTGAAGCCCACAAAGGGAAGTTGGTTGCCGACAAATGCTTTAGGGATGGGGAACGTCTCTTCCTCCCCTCGATCCTCCTCAATGTCATCGAAGTTACTCGTGTCGACGTCACTGCTAAGCTCTGGGACCACGGGGGCAGCAGCTACACACAACAACAGCAAAATCTTAAAAATGCATTGTATACTTATATATACTCTATAAATAGGGCTGTTCAACGATTAATCACATCCAGAATAAAGGTTTGTGTTTACATAATATATGTGCACTGTGCAAATTTATTTCGTATTTATATCACATACACTTACACATACATGTATATATTTACTTGCATGTATATACCAAAAACGTCAGGTAGAGGTTTATAACTCACTTTCTCTAATGTTCTCCCATGTCCACTGGTCGTTCTTAAAAAAAGAATGCCGCTTGATCTCATCGACTCCATTGCGTCCTAATCGCACTTCCCTAATAAAGATGAGTACAACAATGATGTTAAATGAACACAAGACTGTGAGCGTACTTCACTTATATAGTTGAAGCTTTAGTTCATTTTCTTGACATTCAAAAGAAGAGCATTGATAACATGCAGACCCGCGAGCCGATCCAGGGCGAGTTTACCGTTAATCTCACGAGAGATTACGGTTAAAGACGAGACGCCATAAATCAACTATTTATCATATTACTCAGTGTTTCAGATAGATTTAATATCTTTGAACTGTTGAACAGAAATTTCCTCTCGCAATACTAGGCTTTACCCAGTTCAAGGCTTTGCGGCTATTAACCTAATCTTCTTTAAAACGAATTTAATAGAGAATTAAGAAGGGAAAACAGTGTGGCTTAAGAAAGGGGCGCAAAGAGCATTACAACAGTCAAAGGAATCAGATAGATGTTGTGTCGCCTGAGGAACACCATCAAAGAGAAACTTTGATCTGTACGGATTCATCACATGGTTTAACAGTTGCTTTGTAAAACAAAGGACAAATCCAGACTAACAACTCCCTGAACTGACAGGTCAAGATGAAATAAACCTCTGTTGAAACAAAACATATACTATTTGTTTTAATACCTAGGAAACACAAATGTTAATATTTCATTTTAGAGAACATCAACACTGTGAGACAACAACATTTCAGAATTTCTGATGAAAGTGTCCATGCAAATCTTGCCATCACAATTTTAGGATGCTGTGGGCGGTTGCTAGGGTGTTGCTATGTACTGACAAGGGTGTTGTGAGTGGTTGAGCGTCAACTAGGCGTTAAAGGGGTGATTTAACGTGTTCAGGATGTAATGCTGGATTCGTAGATCATTTGAAACTGAAAGATGGAGCGTCCCAGCGCTAAAAGATGCTGGACATGAACCGCACACGGTAAGTGAAACTAAGTCATATGTCTGTGTTTTGTTGGCAATCGGCGCGTACGTGCATAATATAAACAACACAAACTTATAGTGAATCAAAACAGTTATGCTGATGTATTGTGTGCTCGTGATTTAGTTCCTCCAACCGCACACCCCCAGGATGTCGTCTGTTTTCGGAAATAATCGTACAGCTGTATCTATCTTTTATAAATGTGATCGAACTAAATACTCTTCGAATATACGAAGTATGCAATACTACTCTATAGGTACTCATGTTTAATATGTGATTGGCAAAAACTGCGCGTTCAACCGGACCTTTATGTCATCACTATGCATCACTATCTAATATCCTGGCAATATTACAGTCTATACAATAGGTATAACTTATGTTTAAAATATTATACTTTAGTAATTGAAATTGTTCAAACCTGTCTGTGAGAAAAGCACAAATAAGGCTCTTTGCATCCTTTGAGATGTCACTGTCATCGGGGAAGGTCAGGGCATTCTTGTGGTTCATGATCTTGCTGTAGGTGCCCACTAGCGAGTCAGCATAGAACGGTGTGTCACCTAAGGACACATTAAACAAGACAGATGCTTATTCTTCTCAGGAAGGGAAAGAGAAGTCTTTCTAAGGAATGTTGTCCTCTTTGTGCTGTTTGTTTAGTTTAAGGATTTGAATCGGAGCCTAAATGCACAGTTACTCTTGTGTTTCTTCAAGGAAATCTCTTCTGGTTTTAGGGAACTGAAGTGTGGCTTTTCATAGACAACTTTTATGGAAATCTGCAACGTGAGAATTTCCGACCTCAAGAAACGCCATAAGAAATGCAATTTCAGCAGCGACAAGGAAAGGTGAGCCTTCCATATAAAAATAAAGGTTAACAGTGTGCAATATTTCTTTATATTATTTAATAATCCAGTATATTGTTGCTGTAGGGTTGAAACCTTGTATCTCTATTTTAATTTTATCATGAATCTTTACTATTGGTCATCATGTATGTCTCAGATTGTGCTAATATTAACCAATAAAAAATTATTAAAAAGAGCTTGTCAACCAAGTTTATTTATTACAGTGTTTTCTCCATTTCCTTAAAAGTAGTAGTTTTGTAGATACAAGGTTTCTGCCCAACAGCTAGACTATTTCCATTGATTATGTTAATTAAGTTAATTCAGACCTTGTAAAGCGAAAGATTGTTAATAACAAATACATACTGAATGTGCTAATTTTATTAAACAGACTTAAACTAAAAAGTTAAACTAATATTAAAAATGGAACACCCATGAGCGCTGAACGCTGTAAAACTCACCAACTAGCATCTCATACAGGAAGACCCCAACAGACCACCAGTCACACTCTCGACCATAGTAGCCGTCTCCTCCCTGTGATTTCAGTACCTCTGGAGAAATGTAGTCTGGAGTTCCTACTGCCGTGTCGCATCGTACCATACCATCCTGAGGAGACAACAAGAGGATCAGCTCCAGAACGCGGACCGAAGCAGAACTGACAAATGGTGAAATGTGACTTACCTTGTTCATTTTCATACAGGTCCCGAAGTCAGCCAGCTTCAGGTGGCCTGACTTGTCTAATAACATATTGTCAGGCTTTACGTCCCTGTGATGAAAAAGCAAGGAAAGCATTACCTTACAACCTTAAAACATCCCTTTAAAGCAATTTCAAGCAAGACTATGAAAGGAAGGGATGGTTAAATGTGTGAAGGAAACCTGTGAATGAAGCCCATGGAGTGGATGCCATCCAGTGCCAGCACCACCTCAGCAGTGTAAAAACGTGCCCACTTCTCGGGCACGTCATAGTTGCTCATGAGGTTGACCAGGTCACCGCCCGGCATATATTCCATCACCATGTAGAGGTAGCGGCCATCTTGGAATGCATAAAACAGCTGGAAAACCAAACACGCACACAAAATAAATGAATAACAACTGTACAGAAGATATCACATTCAAGCACAAAGTAACAACTAAATAATTTGAATAACTAAAATTGATTCTTATTACCAATCAGTCAGCTAATTCATACCTGTACTACCCAATTACTATCGGCGAAGGCCATAATATCCCTCTCTTCCCAGAAGAAAGCGGAGTCCGACCTCTTGATCATCTCAAACTTGCTGAGCAGCTTCATGGCGTATACCTTCAATGTGGCTTTGTGCCTCACCTACAAAACACAAAGAGAGAGAAGACCTTTAAGCCAAGCTTAGCATTAGTAAACAATTTTATATATACAGGATTATGGATAGTCAGATGGTCATTAGTGTTAAGTAAACTCCTTCGCTCTTGAATCACCCTGAAGGGTGATTTATTTCAGAGTTATGACAGTCTGACTGTATATTATCCTGCTTATCACAAGGCTACTTGCCAAAAACATAAACATATCACTATTGAAATATGTTATTGTACGGGAACACGGTGATCAAAATCAAGTATTGCACAGTGTACAACATGGAGACTGTAACATTTAAATGCTCTACACTGTACATTTTTTCTTTGCTAGACAAGAGTACAGAAAAAGCAGAATACGGTAACCTTATTAAAAGATAAAACAGTGTAAACTAGTTGACTATATCACTGCCATAGCTTCAAAAACAAGGGAAACGTTGTGGAAAACAAGAACATGAAATATGTACAACACACTCACCAGTTGTACTTCTCCAAATGCCCCTCTGCCTATGACTTTTACCACTTCATAATCCTCTGCTTTCATACGAAGCTCTCGGATTTTGCTGATTGTGTCCTTATCTAAAGGCAAGTAAACACAAAGAAAAGCCATCGATTGTATTGAATGAGTTGCAAAATGTTGACTCATTCACTGACTTTGAGCTTGGTTTAATAAACCATGATTGTGGCTAAAAACAGTTAAATGCCTTGATACATACACACATACTCCCGTCCAGAAGCTTAGAGTCACTTATTATTTATACTCGTTTCATTTATTATTTACTTTTTTTACTGTTTTAAGAAAATTACGGAATAGCACAAAATGTTACTATAATTACATTTTGCCATTTTTAACCAGCTTCTTGAGGCAACTAACCTTTTTTAAAAAGTATTGAAAGAGATTATGCTCTTGCTGCTATTTCTTCATTATTTTGCATTAACAATGTAGTCTTCTAAATTTCTAAATATACATGTAGGCACATTTATATTTTTGTCTAAAAATAATTTCAGACATTTGAAATATTTTTTACATCAGGAGAAACACTTAAGTAAAGTAACCCTAAACCTTTGAGAGGCGGTGGAAATTCCAAATATAAGTTTCATAATTAAACATTGAATTTTCTATTCATTATTGAATTTAGGAAATTAAATTACAAATTAAGCAACTAGGACTATGAATTTATTGTAAGATTCCAAACATGAAAATGATCATAACAAGCATGGAAAGAACACTATGTAAAAGCCTTTTACCCTACTTTCAACTCTCAAGCTGTGATTTAACCAGATATTTTTCTGATAAATTACTTAATGTAATGCACTTCTGGCTACATATGTGGTCAAGCATCTGCATCTGGTTTAAACTGAGAGAGAGAGAGAGAGAGAGAGAGAGAGAGAGAGAGAGAGAGAAAGAGAGAGAGAGAGAGAGAGAGAGAGAGAGAGAGAGAGAGAGAGAATTAGACATCCTTGTCTCAGGAGGGAAGTAAAGCCCTGTGGACTCTACAGAAGAGCCTCTGGATAGTGTGAGAATCAATTTAGCTGAAATTGTGTTATAACCACTGATGGCCCTCATGACTTTATCTAACATAACAGCTCAGTTTCCCTCATGGAGAGATAACTTCCAGCCAAATTTGGTTAATGCTGAGCAATGTTTCTTTGTGTTCTCCTTTGGCACAAGTTTGCACGTTCATCGATAAAGAGAAAGCAATAACAGAACAGTACTTTGATCTTGAGAAAAGAACAAATCTCCCACGGTATACGGAGAAAACATTTGAGAAGGATTTATGGATATTCACCAGGGTTAACAAGTTTACATCAACATTTCAGGGGGGAATGACAACTTTTAATTCAGTCACATTTAATGTGGCACAGAGCTGCTGGTGAGTTATTATAAAAAGGAGATATATACAATATGAAAAATACTTTTTGTGTGCCAACATTCAACATATATTCAATTTAATATTGTTAATGTACTTTTTTAATTCAGTGAAAACATTTGAACTAAACAGCTAAATACATTTAAAAATTAAATGTAAGAGTACAGTATTAAGAAATAACATTACTAAAATAATACAAAGTCAAATAAAACAAAGTCACTATAATAAAGTAAAAATAAAATAATTTATTGCAAAATGCAATACTACACTATGATCGAAGCATGTATGAATGCACTGACATGAGCTTATGATCAACGGAGTTTACTATTACAATTCAAGACCAGTTTTCATCATAGATTAAACCGGCAACAAGGTTTCTTATGACTGAAGCGTAAAAAAGCACATCAAATAAGGCAACGTGTATAAGTCTACTATAAATTAAGCAAAATGTGCTAACTGTTGTTTCATCTAACAGTATGTTTAACAGCTCCTGAATAGGGATCCAGAAAGAAACCAGTAACAAACAGGTAAAAACTACATGCTTGAGGTAGAATAGACACATTACACTAACAATATACCCAAAGACATCAATTATTAAACAAAGGTCAAAATATGTTGAAGAAATCTTGAGGTTATGTCAGGGCTCCAGACTGCGACTAAATGGTCGCATTTTGCAACCAGTTTTCGAGACAGCGCGAGCATTTTTTTTACAAGTACTTGCACATGTGCGACCTGCAAATTTGGAATTTCTTCTTGTTGTTATTTCATGTGGAAAGACGAGTAGAACGCGACCCGCCACCAGTGCAGGTGAAAGTCAACTGCGCAGGTCACTCTCGTCATTGACGTTTCAAGCGGACGCACACAATCCAGGTCGTCATTGACAAGTTTACACACAACGTGAACGCACTACTACGAGACGCTGTTTGCTGTGACGGATTTCTTGAGCCCGAGGATGAATGATTTGCTATACGAGACGTTTAAAACAAAACTAACAGCGGAGGAGTTCAGAATACGTCATTTATCGGTTGATTACTTGAGACAGCGCTGAATCATTTCAAATCCGTTCACAGCAAGAACGAACGACAGGCGGTTGCTCTTGTTAAGTTTAATTTGACGTTAAATTTACATGTGTTGTGTGAACATGAGTAAAAGTGTCCTTAATACACAATAAAATCATCGTAAGAACGTAATAACAAGAGACCTTTCATTTTGCTTTAATGGGTAACAACTGTTAACAACTAAATGTATACTTTTTGACAAACAATTTCTGTTGGTTCAAAAATGAATTCAGATTACAGTCTCTCTATTTAGCACCAATCAATAACAAAGCTACTCTGTAGATTCTGCCTCTTTTTAAATAAGCAGAACCAAATCTGCGGTCATCAAGTAACTTGTCAGTATCAGTATAACAGTTATTTTGGGGGAAATAATTAAATAATTGAAATGCAGGCTGATTTAAGGTGAACCCCTAAATATTTTGTTTGCGCTCCTAAAAATTTCAGACAGGGGCTACAGTGCTCCTTGTAGAAAAAAGTTAGTCTGGAGCCCTGGGTTATGTAGGTCTTTGCATATTTAGATATTTTTCTAAAGACACTGAGGGGAGCATGTAGTACCCAGTAGCACGTTAGCATGCTATGTCATTGTATGTGCTGTGCTGTTGCTAAGGCGTTTGGCAATTCTATAATACCGCACGTCTGACAAGCCGACCACAGAGGATGACAAGCAACCGCAGTAACCGCTACAACCGCAATGTTCACGTTTTTTATTATATTTTTTATGAGACAAAAATATATATAACATAATATTTCGAATGGGTCTCGACGGGTTTGGTGTGCACAGTGTTATACAAAGTGTTACAAATTATACAAAAGTTATACAAATACTGGCTCATATTTTTCTTCAATTTAAGATTCCCCTGTACATGATTGTAATTTGTATTGAGGCTTCAATTTGTATTGAATATGCACATAACAAGCCTAAACAATTTGCTTTTATATATTTTCTCGTTTTACAATTTCTATTTATCTTGTATTTATCATAAACTGGTTGGTCTTGAGTCTTTTCTTTAATAAAGGAAAAAAGACGTGTAGCCTACCTTTCGTTTTTATTGCTCTGTGTTGTTTTCCATTTTCCAACAAAATATAAAAATACGTTTTACATTGGTTTTAAAACAGCCGTCTTTGTTATTAAAACACCAATATATGCAACACAATAAAGGTACAATATATCCAACAACATCATTTAAGCCTATTTATTTGGCACCAAATTCAGGATTAATGCGGTAATATCGCACACCTCGCTAATGAGCCACACAAAATTACCACACGGGAAATTCCTTCACTGCGACAGCCCTATTTGGGTGGTTGCTAAGGTGGCTGCATGCTGGCCTGAGATAAAAGAACCCAACTCACAAGTATCCCAACTATCAAGTCTATTTTGGTTCTAAGGTAAAGCTTGTGTCCTTTCTTAAAATTAAGCCTATGTGAATTCATGGCCATTTTATGATTTACATAGCAGAAATCATAGGGTTTAGAAAAGTAATAAACACCACCAATTTCCTCAATAAATGGAATGATTTGTTGTTCAGCTGACCGCAAAGAAAGACATTTGGAAGAATGTTTACAACCGAACAGATCTGGGGCACTTTAGAATTCCATAGTAGGCAAAAATCTACTTTGGTGGTCAATGGTGCCCCAGAACTATTAAGTTTCCCGCATTCTACAAAATATTCAACAGAACAAAGATTTTAATATAGTTTTGAAACAACTTGAGGGTGAGCAAATGATAACAGAATTTTCATTTTTGGGTGAACTATTCCTTTAACAGTAGTGATGTGGGAGTTAAAGAGTATGAAGGATCCCAAGAAAAAAATCTAACAAAACCACATATATGTATGACAATATGAAGCCCCTCCTTCTGACGTAACATCACTATATACTGTGTGTGTGTGTAAGAGAGAGGAGGGGGTCATGTGGAATATAACATGCGGGTCACCATGCAGTCCTGAAAGCCCTTTTGTTGAGCGAATACCAGGACTTACAAAATGGAGCCTGACTGAGGGTACTGACCCAAAAACAACCCCCACCCACAATAAAGAGCGCTCAAAGTGTTTTGACATGTCACAATGAACCGATGAACATGAAAGACACTTTCAGCCGGGAGAGATCCAGACAAAACCCTAGACAAAATACTTACATCTGCTTAAGAAATTATCGATGCTTTTGTTTTTCCTCAAGGCTGGAAAATCAAGGTCGTAGACCAGAGCATCCAAACTGTCCTGGAAAACAATAACATATAAATATTGGTTAGATGAAGATATTGGTTTGTTAGAATTGTATGTGATGATGGACTAAGTGGATTGTGATATTTTATCACTATGTATTATCTGGTTTCCACTGTAAACCTGCAATATTGTTTACCTTGCTTATCATGAAAACTACTTATCTGTTATATAACATGTTCAACCAAGAATGCTTTCAATGAGTTTAACTGTTGTATAAAATGTAGTGGGGGTGACCGAGCCACTTTATGATTTGGTATGTGTATTTAAAAGCACTATTTAAATAGTGAAGTAAAGGGATAGTTCACCCAAAAATAAAAATATCTTTTTTGGGTGAACATCATTTACCCCCTCTTGTCATTTCAAACCTGTATGACTTTTGTTCTTATGTAGAACACAAAAGAAGATATTTTGAATAACGTTAGTAACCGAACAATGGCGGTACCCATTCACTTGCACTGGTTTTGTGTCTGTACAATACAAGTAAATGGGTACCACTGTTGACAAGTTAACAACATTCTTCAGAATATCTTCTTTTGTGTTCTACAGATAAAAGAAAGGCATACAGGTTTGTAACGGTGAGTAAATGATGACAGCATTTTTGTTTTTGGGTGCACTATCCATTTAACACAATCTCGATCAAGAGGCACAAAGGCCTGCTGAGATCTCAAGCTTGTCTTGATCGCTTTGATAAACTATTTAAGGTCATTTGTTCAGAGCCCATTACCAAAAGCTACCATTTGTCTGTCAGGCATATTTAGAACAGCGACCTAAAAGTCTTGAGTCACATCTCTCTCTCAAGCACAGATTAAACATTTCTTTGACATTCGGCCAGAGATAGAAAAACTGTCCTCTCTGTTATCCATGTAACATGATAAAGGCTAACTTTTTACAAAACGTTCAACCACTTTGTTCTCGTATTTTATTACTGTCACCAGCTGGCCAACGCAGAAAAACAAAGCAACAACAAAATCAACCTCACAGAGACCCTGCAGCAGGTCCAAAGAGGTTAAGCCTTATTTTGATCTACAATTTTGTCACAGACCTGCGTTCACAAATACTCTCAGCACCGATTTTCTTACATAACAGGGATAACAATAAAAGATGATACATTTTAATTAACTTAAAAACCGCTCTTCCGTGCTGTCATTACACATGTATGTTGACAAAATGCTAAATTAATTTAAAAGCTAAATGAAACACGAATGTTGAACAACATTACACAGATGCACCACTTCTGTCAGTCCTTAAACACTCCTTAAACACTCAGAAAAATGTGTTACTCATTTAACATGACAAAGGACTTAATCATAAAAAGGTTAGAATAGTATACTTGTATGTACTGTATTTATTACACATAATCAGAGGTGGGTAGAGTAGCCAAAATCTTTACTCAAGTCAAAGTACAAGTAACTAGAGAAATTGTTACTCAAGTAAAAGTCACTATTTTAAAATTTACTTGAGTAAAAGTAAAAAAGTATGCAATGAAAAAACTACTCAAGTAGCTAGTTACTTAGTTACTTTGTATCTGATTATATAGGCCTACTACATAAAATTAATATTAACGCCAATATTTTAATATTACATTTTAATCAATATTTTTAATTATCATAAGCAGATATCTTTGCAATATACTAGAGAGTCTAAAGAATAGACAAACACAGAAGAGACAAGCATTTCTGTAAATTTCATCTAGTCCTGATGTCAATGTAGTTTACACAACTTATTTAGAATAATAGACCATGTCAAACTAAAGCATGAACTAAACTCAGAGCATTTCCTAAGATGATCTAGAACATCTGCAGTGCTCTCTTAAATGAAATACACATTTTTGAACAAAGCTCATGTTTTCTCGTGTTGTGTCACGTGTGTGTTGTGAAACGCTCTTACTTGTAAACAAACAGTAAACAGTGAACCACACGCCCATCAAGTTTTCTTCCTTCTGTTCTTCAAATGTATATTTCTGCAGGCCCACGTCTCTGTGTCTGACAGGTAACGCGCATGTTGCGGTGTCTGACGAACAGGTCGCGCGGGTGCGTGCATATGGCGGGCATTTATCATTGCTGGCAAACAATATGACACATTTGCAGTTTTGATTGTATATATATAGATTCATATCCAGTTCATCCAACGCTCTTTGTGTTCTGCGTGTTCTTAAGTTTCGCGCTACGAGGAGTGAGTAATTCTGCTTCAGATGATTCAGATCGTGCTGCGAACTGAACAAATCATTTGAACTGATTCATTAGCCTATTCAAATGGTTTTGCCAATTGTTCAATTAATGCTTTCAAAAGAATCGACTCAAAAGAATCGATCACTCGGGAATGCCCGTAAAAAGAGACGACAACCTTGAAATAAACAACGCGTTTTAAAAAGCATATTTTAAAATGAAGGAACGAAGGAACGTCACGCAATGTAAGTTATGTAACGAAGTAAAAGTACAGATTTTCTATTAGAAATTTACTCAAGTAAGAGTAAAAGTACACACTTTTAATTTTACTTAAAAAGTACATATTTTCCAAAATGTTACTCAAGTAAATGTAACGAAGTAAATGTAGCGCGTTACTACCCACCTCTGCACATAATAGAGGTCTAAAATGTGTCCAGGTAACTACTATAATCATGTGCCACTATTGGCCTCCATACTTTAAAGTGATAATTTACCCCAAAATGAAAATTCTGTCATCATTAACTCACCCTCTTCTTGTTTCATACTAGGCAGGGCTCTAGAGTGCGACCAATTTGGTCGCACATGCAACCTAATTTCTCAATGGTGTGACTAAAAAAAATCTGAGGTCGCACCGGTGCGACCAGCCGTTTGAGGGAAAAAAAGTCTCTGCGAAAGTCTCCCTGTGGTTCAACAACAGACACATTAGGCCCATATCGTGGTCTAAACCAATCAGAGATAGTGAAGGGCGGACCCCCCTCTGATTGGCCGTGGTCCAGATATTCCTGTATGTGTGTGTACGTTTGAAAATGCGTGTGCTGCAGTCAGACAGAGAGAGGTGAGTAGCCTAGGCCCGTCAGATGAACAGAGTGGATGTAGCCGCAGATGATGAGAGAAGATGAAAAGAACGATTGACAACTTTTTCATTAAGAATGTTAAGTTAAGGCCTGATCGGTCCGAAAATCATAACCAATGCTCTGACACGCTAGACGTGAGACCAAAATGAGACCTAAATGGTCTCATTTTGCGACAAATTTTCCTGCCAGTTCGACAAGTTTTTCTTAATGGTCGCACCGGTGCGACTGCCAAACTGATCAATATATAATTTTTGCGTATTATAAATTTAATGCGCAGAAATGTTATATTGCGCAAGCTGTGCATTCAGTCACTCATTCTCGTCTCCCCTCCTTCAACCATTCACTATCTATCAGTGATAGAGGTTAAGAGGCGAAGGACCGAAAGAGCAGACGAGTAAAGCGCTCAATCTTGCAACTTAAATAAATATGCAGAATACAAGAATTTCCCCTGCTAAGGTACAAAACAGCAAAGATAACGAAATGTGTTGCAAGTATTGTATGCATGTGAAGCTAATGCAGGAAACGTGTTTAAACTTTAAGCACTGAACTATTGTATAAAGCTCTCTAACAATACTGCAAAGCATACAAAACGTTATACATCATGCTAAATACTATTTATTTGTAAGTCGCTATTGATAGAAGCCAAACGTGTATCAATGCAGCTTTCATGAAGAATAATCACTAAAAGCCTTCAGGTCTCGCGGGTTGTTTGAGATGCGCGCGCCCAGAGAGTCAGAGCACAAAATACTAAACGGAGTTCTCTTTCACGCCTTCTTACTCTGAAACGGACATATTAACACAAAATAACCTAAAAATTCCCATATTAACAAGAAACCTTGTAAAGGTATTCAGTTTGTTTCGTGACCAAACAGTTGGGAAACAAAACACGTGTTCCAGTATATTGCGCGAGCTCTTAAAGGGGCAGCAGCATAATAAAGATCTCTGTTTATAATGTTCATCAAACAACAACGGACGGGCCCAAAAACACTCACTGATATTAAAGGAATTGTGTTCTCTTATAGGAGTCGTTCACAACAAATAAAGGAAGAAAGTAGCTTTAAGAAAGATGTGCTTTAAATATGGTAAAGTGTTGAAAGAGAGTTTACATATACAATAAAAATAATTCAATCATAAACAATGATTTGTATTAATTTCTAATTGATTTATTAATGTATTAAACACATTTTAATGAAGTTTTAGTGATTCTTTTTTCTTACCTCACCCCACGACTCTGGTTCTATCAAATTAAGGGCTGGTGCCACCAACTGAATAACTTGGTAGCACCAGTGCCACCTCTCTCAAGTGTTAGTCTAGAGCCCTGCTTTCTTGTAGAATTGTGCTTTAAATAAAGAACTTTATGTTGACCAGATTTGTAGCCAATCATTTACAAGTCAATATTGCCTATATGGACAGCGATTTTAAAAAAAGTGAACTTGTAAAACTGCGGTGTTAAATGCGATGCGGTCGAAAATTTGGGTGCACCTAACTTTTAGGCGCACCAGTGCAAAAAGTTAGTCTAGAGCCCTGCTAGGGATGGGAATTTTTCAATAATTTCATATTCGAATATTTGAGCTCATAAAAAACAAATATTCGTTTATTTAAATTAAGTTAATAATGACGTAATTTGTTACGTTTTTATTTAGTCACAATTTCACACCAAGCTTATAATTATCATTAAATATTCATAACGCATTAATATTATATCCTGTATATCGTTTTTTAAAGTTGAAAAAAAGAAAAAAATAGAAAAATACAATATAATACAAAAAGAAAACAGACAAAACAAAAACAAAACCCAACGTATATTGACAGTCTGTGATATATGGTTATCTTGTTAATTTTGTTTTACATGTTCTTGATAAGAAAAACAAGCATATAGGTCTATTTTACTCTGGTGAAAGTCTGTTCAACAAGCCGACGGTTAACAAACCGACAGCGGAGAAAACGCGCTGCTCTTCTCTAACTCCCGGTAACAAAACCTAGATCTGACAAGAATATCTGGCTTTATTGTTTATAATGTTGATAATAAATGAAGTAAATGGGCCCGCAACAAAGATGGAGCCATAGTGCTTGTTTCCCTTATAAGTGACTGTCATATGAGGAAGATATTTCCTGCTGATCAGTCCAGTATATAAATATTGTTTTCTTTGTCGTTCACGGTCAGTGTCTGTCTTGTTTAGCTTTGCTTTGCATTTGCATCAATAAATAACGTAGACCTATTTATTTCAACTAAAGTAAGAAATCACAGCACATTTTAAAACAAACAAAAAAAAGCTTCCGTGCGAATTTATTTACAGGCTGTCACTTGAAGGCGATGACCCTATTTGAACTTCTAGAAGGAAAATTCAGGCTTTAAGGTGTGGAAAAAGGTGCCAGTCTAATGTTAAGGCCAAATTCATTAACATGAGTTGCAGTGAAATGTACATTTACATGTTTCAAGTTGTTGAAATTAGCATTACTTAGATAATTCATATTCATTCGTTAAAAATATTTTAAGAACAACTGCTCTGAACAAGTTGTGGTAATAAATAAATTATGTTAATCATTTAATATTAGGTTGGTATTTTTATACCTAATGTAAGTAATGTTAACGAATTCTGTGGCTCACCAGTTTTGAAACATTTTAATATGGTGATGTGAGCTGAGCATAAAACGTGATCCGGGCATCCAGTGTGTAACCTTAAATTTTTTAAACAAGATTGCGATCTGAGTGAACACAATTTAGGGACACATACAAATGATTTTTTTCTGTATATTATAAAATCATTACAGATGAAGTGAAGAAGTGTTAAATAAGACGTGACAACTTTAAGGTCTTCTGTAGGTCTTCGGTAACTTAACCTTGTGGTTTTATTCTTATGAAAAATACAAAAATTCAAATAGCATTTTTAATATTCGAATAGTTATTGTAGATCGAATTTTCGAACATTCGTGCACATCCCTATTTCGTACCTCTTTCTTTCTTCTATAGAACACGAGAAGATATTTTGAAGAATGTTGTTAACCAGCACCCATTGACATGGATTGGTTTTGTGTCCATACAATAGAAGTGAATGGGTGCTGGGGCTGTTTTTTATATATAATATAAAATTTTATATATCTTCTTTTGTGTTCTACTGAAGAAAGTCAGACAGGTTTAAAATGACATGAGGGTGAGTAAATGATGACAAAATTTTCATTGGGTGAACGATCACTTTAAATCTACAAAACCCCAGTCAATTATTCACAGTTAGGGATCTGCATACAGGACAGTTTAAAGTCCAATCTTGCCAGGTTAGCAGTGACATCAACAGGATTAATACTAATCTATCTGTAATCCTGGATGTGTCAGTTACTCGTGAGGAGCAGTTCAAGCATGCCGTGCACTCGCTCAAACCCTTCGCCTCATGTAAAGAGCGTAGTGTAGTGTGTCTAATTCATGTGATCTCTCCTGCACCCTTCAGCTCTGAATGTTTGGAGATGTAGCACAGACCCAACACATACAGGAAAGTTCCATTTTATTTTCTGGATTCAGACATTCTGGAATGTTATTTTTATTTTTCTAGGGACAGAAATCTGTTTGCTCTGGAGTGCACCAATACTGTTTCGAAGCGAAGATTATGACAATCTGACAACAAAACAACTAGTTTATCTAGTGTTAGTAAGTGTTAGATCTTTGAACGTGTTGCATTTATAATTGCATACACTGACTGAAGGGGTTCAGAAAACAGAAGACCTCAGTGAAGCTGCGGTCCGAGTACACAAGCAAAGACCCTTTTGATGACTCAACGCCTTCCTAGCACGAGTGTATCACACCTCAATGCTGTAAAAGGTAGAGCAGAACATATGGTCAAGAGGTTTCTCACAATAGATCTAATTACAAAACACTAACTCATGACGCTGGTCCAAAAAGCAATACATTTCAAGTACAGCTGCAACTCAAATGTAGTTTTGATGGTAGATCAAGTTAAAGCTTATAGAAAATGGCTTAATATTGAATAAAATAGATTTGATCTTTGAAGCTCTTATCAAAATTGTCTTATTTTAGCTTGTAGTATGAATATGACTAAGTTTCTCCAGCTTCCTCTTGACAATGTTCATTTTGAATTTTGAATCGTTTGAAACTGATATATGGAGCCGTCCTAGTGCTAAAAGATGCCGGACATGAACCGCATGCGGTGAGTGAAACTGATGTCTGTGTTTTGTTGGCCATGGGAGCGCACGTGCTTTAGTTCAGCCTACCCCTCCCCTCCGCACGCACCGTATGCTTTCAGAAATAATCATACAGCTGTATCTATCTTTTATAAATGTGATCAAACTAAATACTCTTCGAAGATACGAAGTATGCAATACTACTCTATAGGTACTCAAGATTAATATTAGATTGGCAGAAACCGCATGTGTTAGGGCCGCTTTAATAACATTATATATTTACACTGTGTCTACATCGGACGTGACCAGCGTGACGCGATAAGACAACGGCTTGTTATTATGAGATTGTCGTGTCCCATCTAATGCGAACAAAATGTAAAATCATTTTGGGTTCTAATGCTTTCTATTGTCTTTTATCGTGTCGCGCTGCGCGCGTCCGGTGTAGACATGGTGTTATAGTAATAAAATTTTGTGTTGAGACTTGAAATTTCAGTTTAGCACTGGTTATCAAGCACAATATCTGTCATTGTAATTCATGTTTTTCTCTAGACTGAAGCTAAAATTTCAAACACTGATATAGATTATCTGTAAATCAGGTCAACAACAATAGCGACAGCTAATCTAACATCAAGTGAATCCCGCATGCGTTTTTCATTGATATGAGATCGTAAGTGTCACACCGTGTTAGGGCTGCAGCTATCGATTCTTTTACTAATCGAGTATTCTACTGATTTTTACATCGATTAATCGGGTATTCGGATAATTAGTACTTTTTCTTTATTAAAAAGCAATACTAAATATACAAGAGAAAATAAGACAGGTCTCTTAAAATGAGTAAAACAAATAATTTGTTTCCTTTTTAGTACAATTAAAGTTTTTATTGCTGAAATTGCATACATTAATATCTGTGAAAACTAAACCCATTTAGTACATTGCCATATTAAATTCAAAATGCAATACAAGACAAATATATAAATAAGAAATACGAATAAAAATAGAAAGAATAATTTAAAAGGTAAACAACTAACTTCAGTTTATGCATGATGCCTTTAGTTCATCTAAATTAGTTTTAGTTTCTTTTTTTACTATTAAATAGTAATATATAGCCTATGACTTTTATTTTGGCAGGTTGTCGGAAGACGCTTATTTTTTAGTATGTCTGTTTCTTAACTCAAACTATAACATGTTCGTGAAATAAACTCTCAGAGCAACTCTGGAGGTGAAGTTCATGTCCTCATTCAGCGCAGACGCAGACAAATTTATGAGCACCACGCGTGTAGCATGTTAAACTGTACAGTTCATTCACGCAGAACAGACAGATGACATGATGTAAATAACAGGATTCGGCGTCCACAAGTCCGCATCTAGATTGATGGACTCAATGCAGCCAGAAAACAAGTTTCACTCGCAAAATAGACTAAAACAGTAAAATAGCAGTTCACCATTTCAATAAGCTATCACTCATTTATCAGCATGAGAAATACGTGCGAGTGTGTGAACAGACTAAAATGCGTGTGTCTCACGGTGAATGCGTGAGACTTGAGAGCCCTGTAACATGAACAGAGCAGGGTTTTTCCTGGCTCAAAATGAGGCGGAGGTGGTGCCATCCTGATCTTGTACATACACAGGTAGGCATACTGTACCTTTAAGTGGCTTAACCAAAGTGACTTTGAGTTTGACATTAAAAGTTCTACTTTTAATGTCAACTCTCTGTGTACAGTATACGCTGATTCAACGATCCAACTGCACAGCTAAAGACATTATAATGATGTACGTCGTTAATTTAATACATTTCAAGAAATTAAACGTATTTGGATGCAAAACAAACAGCCGTGAAACACGGGCTGGCTCTTGTTCTGCAACTCTTTTTAGAGCCTCAGTGTGCTGATAACGAAACAGCGCCTCTACTGTGGCGTAATGTCGCAACTGCAGTTACTAACGACAGTCTGTTAAATGCAAGCAGCATTTCTTGTGAAGACTTGCAACATAATTTGGGCGATAGCCTTAGGCGGCACGACATTTGACGGAGGCGGCCGCCTCCAATTTCTCTATGCAGGAAAAACCCTGCAGAGTATAGCGGGCTGTGCGTTAGTAATAACGGTCCGTGGTGAAACGCAGCGCTCCGTGTGTACTGTAGTTAAATGGATTAAAGCTTCGAGGCAACCAAATTTGCCTCGATGATTTTTTTGTATTCGAATTACTCGAGGAATCGTTTCAGCCCTACACCGTGTCTACACTGGACACGACCGGCGCGATGCTACACGACAAAAGACAACAGAAACTCATTAGAACCCGTTATAATTTTACATTTTCTCCACACTGGATGTGGTGCGGCACAACAAACCCATTAAAACAGGTCGTGTGTCGTGTTGCGTCGCACCGGTCGTGTCCGGTGTATACAAGGCGTAAACAGCATATTTTCTTAGCATTAAATGCACAATTTTGTTATTGCATTAGTTGAGCTGCATGAAAAAAATTCAAGACAGACTCTCTGTTCTCCAATCCCGTGAGCCCATGCTGGTAATAACACAGCTCTCCATTCAGCAACGCAGGTTTGCATAACATCCTGCCAGAGAACTCTGGACGGCCACAGTCGCATTCCGCAGCAGGACGGTACACGTCAGAGAGCTATTTTAAGAATGTGGCCGAACAAGCTCTCAACAAAGTGGGGGGAAAAGACGGCCAAGTCCACAGTCAGAAAGTGGGCCTTGGTTTAATTAACACCCTCGAGTAAAGACATCGGTGAACGTCAGAGAAAGGGACGGAAGACTTGTTTGGATCATGTAGACTTTTCTCATCTTGTAAGAGCAAATGAGAAGAGAACACGGACACTGGGAACAGTCTCTAAAACAGGCCAAAAGCCAAGAACATAACAAAGAGTCAATGCAAACAGACTCTGTTCCCATTCTGTTTTTAACCTCTGTAGTTACCTCAACAATTACAGCGTCGTTGTTTATTACATACAAACATCTCCACAAATGTGGCCACTTCATTTTCGTTCTTCTGGTATTGTAAACACAAGTGACTTAATGGTAAAAGCAACAGGCCAAGAAAGATTCTTGAACTAAGAGAGGAAAAGTTATAAAAAGCTTATCATTTAAAGTAAAATACTTGTCCCTCCTGAGGAAAGCATCCATGGGAAATACTAAACCATAAAACATAAAGCTGCTGTAAAATACTGTATGAAGCTTTTCTCCAATTAAATTAATAAGTATCACATCAGGAATCGAGGTCAAAGACTTTAAAAGTAAACTAACTACTGTATAAAAGCAGACAACACTGTCTACTAAAGCAGAACCTTGAGCCAAGGGCCTTCATTTAGATGTCAAGCTTCCCTCAGCTACTGCATAATCAGTGGGAGAGGCTCTGGAAAAACATACCATCTGCAACTTGACTAAACAATATTCAGCCACCTCTGTGTGAAACAATAATTACGTACGCATGACTCAAATGGTGA
Source organism: Triplophysa rosa (assembly GCF_024868665.1). Classification (NCBI taxonomy): domain Eukaryota; kingdom Metazoa; phylum Chordata; class Actinopteri; order Cypriniformes; family Nemacheilidae; genus Triplophysa; species Triplophysa rosa. Next base: position 17,372,247 of record NC_079894.1, read on the forward strand.
TTGCCTAAAATCTCCCACTGCAAAAAACGTAAACATTGCTAACGTAAACATTTTCTTAATTAGCTAAATGAACTGATGTGTTTTGTGATCACATCTGCTGTGATGGTGGGTGGAGGAAATTCCATCTCAATGAAAGAAACTGTGTCGATGAATTGTTCCTGAAACAGCATTCCTTGTTGGTCTTGGAATAACACTACCACAATATAGAAAACAAATGTGATTTGCAAAAACTTGTATAATGCGAAATACAATAAGTGATATGATTATGCTTTACGTTTGCAATGTTAAAATGATAGAAATTATATTACCAACAAACATGCTTTACATTCTTTCTGATCGTGCCAGCTCATGTGCCAGTCTCTCGGCTAACTGCATCAACCTAATACTATCTGAAGATGTAAAATCAAGTGACATCATTCTTTGCAAATCATTGCACTAGGCATACATTTTAAATACTGTGCAGCCCTAGACACTACTATCAAGCACTCACTTTACCAACGTTATCTCTACCCGTACTATTAGCTCACAGCCAAAGAAGGTACTAACTAACAGGGTGATTAGAACACGGTTCTCGGGATAGCAATGTATGCTGATCCAGGAACGTGTCTTTCTGCTGCAAATCACATTAAGCAGAACCCGAGAGTCCATCTTACAGGTATATGCACAGTTTCATTCTGACAAGAGGCTGAAATACAAATAGCTGTTCTATCTATCTCTAGCGGAGAACCGAACCAACTTTGACTCTGTTATAAGTTGATCTGGATAAACTTTATGTTCAACTTTTACAAGTGTGACTGTACATACTTCACAATTCAAAAATGTGTCCTTTTCCTCTAATTGGAAGGCCTACATAAACCACTGCAATAACAGGAATATGAAGACCTTCGAAGAAGGTCTACGTGGGAGTGATAGTATTATCAAGTACACAGTGAGCCCCACATAGGCTGACAGATTAGACTAAAGAGGTGACATCAGCAGAAAGGTCAGCAGCATCACAAAAAATAATACAGGCCTGACTGGACATCAGGCTAAACTCATTTGTTTATGGTTACACTATTATGGGTAATTCTGGTTTTATGTTTTGCACACTTTCCAAGAAAACTACTTGTGGGTGTAAACCCAGTATTATACAAAGCCATCACATTGAAGGAATCTTGTAGATTTAAGGAACAGTGTTTCCCACAGGATTTTGAGAGACTGATGACATCACACACTATTTAGCATTTGTGACGTCATCCCGTGCGTTTGGTCTAGTGCAGCTTTCCTGTAGCTCAGTGGTTATAGCATGGCGCTAGCAACGCCAAGGTCATGGGTTCGATCCCAGGGATCGCACATACTCAGATACAAATGTATAGTATAATGCAATGTAAGTCGCTTTGGATAAAAGCGTCTGCCAAATGCATAAATGTAAAAGTAGTGTTGGCACTGGAAATCTGTTTTGCTTCTACTCTCTGATCTATCACATTACATTGTTTTTTTAACGCAACTGAATGCTATTTTCATATATTATCTGTTCTGTTGTCAGACATAAAACAAGTATAAAATATTGACTGAACACGACCCAATAACACCTGATGTTTAATCCAATCAGCTGTTACTTTTACTGCTGCTAAAATCCTGATTTATAAACGAGACATCGTCTGACAAAATCACACAAATTACATTGAAGAGCGGATATACGAGGTGATTTTGGCTATATACTTGTTTGTCTCATGCAGCGCAGCCTTTATGGCTGTTGCTCTTCTCATCAATGTGTTGTTGTGTTATGAGTGCTTTTTTGTTTTAAATGTGAGTGATAGTTTTAGTGTAGATCGCGTATAGCGGAGACAATTCGACGCAAATTCAGAAATATGGGAGAATCATCTGTTGCTGTTACACAGCGTTACAACTACAGAACCATAGTACAGAATAGTGTTGTCACTAGGGGTGTGACGAGACATCGTGGCAGAACCTGCTAATAACTGCACAATGTATGTGCGTACTGAGAGCAGAGCTACAGTGACCGGCCCGGCCATTCGACAACGTGATTTTCCATCCCGCAGCGCTACTTTCCCACCGTTTTTTTAATGTAAACACACGCTAGGCAGATGAGTTTCAAAGTTCGTGCGCGTCTCTCACATCTGCAGCACCTCTTGCATATGAGGCACGAGTGTTTACAGCTGTTCGAGCTGCCAACAGTGCTTTGCGATTAATTGATTAAGGTTTCGTCGCGGTAAACGGTGTTATCGCAGTATTCAATTCTATGAGAAATGCAGGTTGAAAATATAAACCAACTTCAGTGTTTTCCTCTTGATAACAACTTTATTTTAAATAATAAAGAGAACCTCAAACATTTAAATACAAATAAATATAAATAAAACAACACACAGTAATGATGTATAAAGTGAGTTTATTCAAACAGAATAAAGTGCAAACTGCAAAAGAACAACTTTTGTTAACTGCTTTTAAATATACTTATGTCTGTAAAACGCTAGTACTACAATTCATATTATTATTATTGTTTGAATAACAAGCCAAGTCAGTGTGTTAACTATTATAGCAAGCTAAACATTTATAAACAGCAAATTCACTCGCACTTTGTGACAGTGTATGACTTTATTGCGTTCCATCAACGTATAATTAAAATAATTATTCTGCCACACTGTCAAATTTCATTACTCGGCTTACTTTTAACCCAAAATATTTCCAAACCTCAGACTTTACCCTTTTAGAAGGGGGATAAATCGTCGGCAGCATTCCTCCTTCCGCCATGTTTCCTCTCCGTGTGGTACTGTTTACATCAGAGTGCGCATGCGTCTTTTGCTCAGCAGCGCACACTAGGGCAGGGCGATATGGCAAAAAAGTAAACTCGATAGTTTTTTTCTATACTTGATCGATAACTATATTTATTTCGATATATATTTAATAAAAAAACTGTATTTAAAAGAATCTATTTTAAATACAGTTTATTAACAAAAGTTAACCTTTAACCAGTTAAATTTCAATTAAATTTATGCACTGTTGCAACACAGAGGATTTTAGGCCATAAACAACATGTACCAGTTCATTCAGTCTCATTTTGACTCAATTGACTCGTTAAGTAAAGGGAGTGTTCATTCAGTACATTCAACCAATGAAAGGGCTCCGTTACTGTGTACATTCGAACGCTATTGGCTCAGCACCTGCGCACATACATAACGCTGCAATAATGTCTTGCTCGACTAGTGGGATTCATTCAATGCATTCAGTGAACCTTAGTATTTCAAAAAGACATCTCATATAAACTGTAGTACATTTCTTTAATCATGCAAGCATCTTACATACAAGGTTCAATATTTTAATGTGCACATAAACTCACTTCATTACATCTCTAATCTGTACAGGGCAGCGCTGGTTTGTTTCATAAGCACCAGCTCATGTTAGCAGATATGTTAACGATGGATATAAAAACGTTTGTGCTTGAGTTTCGAAGTAACTCGCTTGCAATTGCGCCTCAAGTTTGTTTTGTTTAACCGGCGATTGCGAAAAAAAAATAAGACACTTGATAAACCGCGTGATGACAACTCGAGGTTAGTTTCACCTTTGTTTCCGCTTCCAGTCATGTTTTCCTCCTCATGTCGAGTTTTCTTTGCCAAGAGCAGTATGAAATGGACTTTGTACTTTGACGCGCATGATAAAAGCTGCACGCTGACTGACTGTTGTTGCGTTTATTTCTGCGTTCTGTTAGACTGTAAGATTAATCCATATCGAGTCAAAATGCCAATAGTTTATCATCGTTTTGAAATAGCATTCTATCGCGATTCGATATGATATCGTTTTCGGCACAGCCCTAGCGCAACAACACACACACACACAACACACACACACACACACACACAACACACACCACACACACACAACACACACACCACACACACACAACACACACACACACACACGTAGGCATCTCCACATGGGGAATGGATTGTTTAGATCAGAGTGCGCATTCCTACGCAGCATACACGCAGTGTACTTTTATCCGGTTGATGAAAAATAAACAAATAGCGATAACAACATCGCGCGAATCCATTACCGCGGTTAATCGCATTACTGAATATCGGCACATGTCTAGGCCTGATCCGTCCGAAAATCATAAGCAATGCTCTGACACGGAGCCATCAACCTCACAGGTTATGTCAAGCCCTGGTCCATTTATCTTGAGATGTTTTAAGTTTAAGTTTAAGTTCAGTGAAGCACTTTAAGCACCAACACTTTTTCAGTAAGTTACCTTTCTTGTAGAATTGTGCTTCAAATAAAGAACTTTATGTTGACCAGATTGTTAGTTAATCATTTACAAGTCAATTTTGCCTATATGGACAGCGATTTAAAAAAAAGTGAACTGGTAAAACTGCGGGGTTAAATGCGATGCGGTCGAAAAAATTTTGTGCTGGTGCACCTAAGAAAAAAAGGTGCACCAGTGCAACCAGTGCAAAAAGTTAGTCTAGAGCCCTGATATATCACAGACTGTCGATATACGTTGCGTTTTGTTCGTTTTGTTTTGTCTGTTTTCTTTTTGTATTATACCATTCCGCGCAGGTTTAAATGCAGTTTTTATTTATTTTTCTATTTTTTCAACACAAAAAAACGATATACAGGATATAATATGAATGCATTATGAATATTTAATGATAATTATAAGCTTGATGTGAAATTGTGACTAAGTAAAAATGTAACAAATTACGTCATTATTAACTTAATTTAAATAAACCAATATTCGAATATTCGTTTTTATGAGCTCAAATATTCGAATATGAAATTATTGAAAAATGCCCATCCCTACAATTAAGAGAATATTGCATAAATATTATGTAAAATGTTTTTTTTAGTTTCACTAATTTCTTGCTTATTTCTTTTTTTACCAATAATTACATTTCTTATCTATTGGCCTTATATCGGCCTATCGGCCACATTGCTTTCTTAATATCGGCACCAGCCATTAAAAAACCCATATCGGTCGACCACTAGTTTTAACTGAACAATACCTGAAACCAAAGCTGATACAGCAATAATTAAAAAATAATATGAAAATATGAAAACATTGCTTGCTGCAGCCCTAAAGTAAACATCTCTTCAGGATTGTCAAGTAATCATTCAGACAAACAGTCAGTGGATGTTTATATTGCAATGTGTAATGCACAGATCCCATCGTTTTTTTTGTCTCATACGTTCACAGCAACAAAATTACACCAGGATATAATCTGTGGGAAAGAACATTTTTTCTCATTTGGCCAAGGCACATGAATGTTACATATTAACATATTGCTAAATTTCAACTTTTTGACAAATGCGGTTCATCTATTTTGTAGGTTTGGACTTTTTAATGCAAATACGTTTCATATTTTCAACTTACTCTGTAAATGAACAAACAGTCACAACACCCCTCACAAACCCCATATAGAGTAACACTCTTTGTGTAATGAATAAATGCATCAAGTCACTTGGTTTAAACTGATTTAGATGAACTTTAAGCCAAAGAGTGTACTGGCATGCTTATGAACTCCACCGCAGGTTATCCAGGTGTTTAAAGCAGTTTATTAAAATACAAAGTGCATCTTCATAGGCGAGAAACACTGAAGTTTAAGCTGACAAAGAGCAAACGCACACTTGCCATACTCATTGGCTCATTGATTGTGCCACTCAAATACACACAAAATCATATTTCTGGTTCTGACACTGTAATTATATTTTTTTAAACCTTGAGGGAAAATCTGTGGAAGCACTTTCCAGCCATCCGAATATTAAAGTTTCCACAGGCTGAACCACATCATGTCTCTTCAGCAGAATGCCAGCACCCTAAGGGTAGCGACTCTCATTTCCTATCACCACCTCGCACTCACGAGCAAGCAAATTTAGGCACTGCCATCGCAGCCCGATGCAAACGCACCTCGTACCTCCTGCAGGGCACAATGGAGCACTTCTTTCCCTGTGAATATGTCTTTTGCTGAGCGAATCAGACATACTGTATTGTAGAGTTTCACATCTTACAAACAGGTTTCCGTGTGAGAAACAGAAGTACAGTCTCCGTCAATGGTCTCTCTGTTCCGAATCGCTCGCAAAACATGAAGATTTAACAGTAGCTTTAGGTGAGGAGGACCTTAAGAAAATATGTCCGGAAAGTGTTATGCAACCAAGAGAGACCAGGGGCAGAAGTGACCGGTCATCAAACGCACCTTTACAGATCTTCATGTGAAGAAATGGACACTGCTCCTAGTTTCAAAGCAGTTCTCTCAACCTTTCACAATAAAGAAACTGCCAAAACAACAAAGAAGCTCAAGGACAATACACTAAACAGTCTTTAAAGATAGCCTATTGTAAGCTGGACACACATAGAAAAAGTTAAACGCTGTGAACAGCAATGGTTAACAAAGTAGGTCAGAATTTGATGGTGACATCTTTTGTATTATCTGGACTGCACTTTCCATTATTAGATATGTCAGACATGCTTATCATCACGTCTTTATCAAAGTTTACAAGAGATGCAAACGCGAGTAGGAAACGTCAGACTACAAAATAAGTCACGTCATGTCATTGTTTGACAGGGGTGAGCCACGACCAGCTAAACAATAATATAATAGGCCCCCAAAGCCACACCCAAAGTACCTTTAAGGCAAGTCAGTTCACTCACCGGCCACCTTGGCAACACCCCTGGGCAACTATTTTCTATGGAGGTAATAGGAATATAAAGCTCCTGTCTACTTGAGTAGGGAAAAACATGCATTTCAAGTATCATAACATATTTTTGAACCAGCAATAGCAATAACATCTGACAATAATGGAATTGTACGTTTTGCTTATTTGTTCAAATCGTGCTATTAAAATAACAAACAACTACATACAGGCTGGTCTAGTAAACCAGTGCACATTATAGAGAAACAGACGAATAAACAAATGGCTTTTTAAAATTAAAGGTGGGACTTTTTTTATAAAGCTGGCAATACCGAGCATTCAATCTGTTTACTGTGATATCAGCAGATCACACCTTCACTGCAAATATTCAGGGTCACGAAAGAACATTTCGATTTCGTTGTCACACTGTTGCACCTGTAATGCCTTTGAATCTTGCTGAACTCCAGAAATCTTCAGGATCAGCTTGCGCTCTGATTCACAAAGCCTCTCGATAACAACACGAGCACTGGGATAGAAAAGAACCGCGAATAAAAATAGGCCAAAGACAGTTATACAGTACCAGCATCTAACTTCAGCCAAGCACACAATCACAGCGAAAAAGATTCAGTCATTGTTGTGTCGCTGAAGGAGAAAGGTCATTAAAACGATGAACCCAACTCAGGCAGTGCTGCAGTTTAGAGCTGAAGAACGCTCAACATTGTTGTGAGGGTATGTCAGTTGAGATCGCGCATCTCTAAGCTAGTATGGAGCAGACAGAACCACAACAAAATCAATATGAAACTACATTTTCCTATTACTCGGAGTAAAATAATGCACAGTGGGATCTTATGGGTATTTGATTGGCTATCAAGGGATGTTTCTCTATTTGCAAAGCAGCCATAAACTTATACACAAAAAAGGGAAAGTGATTAACCAGAATGTGTCATGAAAAAAAACGTATCTAACTACCAGAAAAATCACACCTACATTATCTCATATACTCACAAACATTAGCAGTGGTTCCCTGCACAAGCACTACTGAGATCACCACAGCTGGGACGCTACTTGAGCAAGCACCGACAAAACCACAGAAGGGCGTTTTTCTCTAGTAATTACGTGACATAAAGCACGAGAAAGCCCGGAAGTCTTTATTCAGTTAACACACAACCTCAGGGTGAGAAAACAAACCTGCCATCGAAAGACGTGAAAGCTAAAGTCACAACAGACAGTGCTACTGATTTCTGTCTGAAACACTGATTGTTTGGTTTCATTACATTACATTGATAGTACAGTACAATGCAATCGTATTCATAAGCATATTCATATTCACAAATTAAAACTCCATAATGCATAGTGTAATTGAAATGTGCTTTGTAATGGTGCTTTAAGAGTCAGATATACTTTTCCAGGTGACATACAGGGCAGCTAAAACACTTAGTACAGGCCTACACATCACAATAGATCTGGATTAGAGGATAAGAAGAGACACTTAAGTGAAAATGACCTATTTATCAGGTATGGTGACCCATACCCGAAATGTGACTCTGCATTTAACCCATCCAGAGAGTAGTGAACACACGCACAGCAAGTGGTGAACACACGTACACCCGGAGCAGTGGGCAGCTATCACTGCAGCGCCCGGGGAGTGAGTAGGGGTAAGGTGCCTTGCTCAAGGGCACCTCAGTCGTTACCCGCCGGCGCTGAGAATAGAACCGGTAACCTTCTGGTCACGAGTCCGACTCTCTAACCATTAGGATCACGGTTATAGTGAACAACATTATTACGTTTTTTTTTCATGTTCTGGAAATGTCAAAAAAGTACTACAAATTTTATATTGAGTTTACCTGTAAATGTACTTTTGTTTGATTTACATCAAATAAATAACATATTCGTAATGGCACGTTGGGGGCACGAGGTAAAAGTTTCCCAGTTCAGATTAAACAACCTTAAATCATATTTTCATATAAACACACCACAATTCAGCAAATCAACTGTCTGCGTGTGTTGTGAGATATTGTACTTTAGGACCCATGAGAAAGCAGCATGACATCTGCGCTCATAGCAGAAGAAACAAGCTTAACAGAGTTTCAAACTCATCAGATCACATCACTTAATGAAAAATGAATAGAAATGATTGGTCTGTATAAAGAAATATGAAGTAAATGTGTGTCAGTATGTTTACATTTCCACCAATTTTTTTCCTAATTAGTGAAGCACTGTCATCACAAACTCACAGGAGTAGACGTGCATAAACAGGTATGTCTTGCGTTATTTTGTTCTGAATATCAATACTCCTGACTCCTGATTTACTCTCCTGACATAAAATAACAAAACTCACGTTTCATGTTGCATCTACATTATACTCTTGATAACTTTGTTTGATGCTGAACAGGTTTTTCAAGCCGTAACACTGGTATGGTTTAATGGTAATTAAAATATGACGCGGCGGTAAGACTTACCGTTGGACGTTATTATCACGGTAAACCATTAAACCGGTAATCGTTACATCCATAGTAACAATTATGTTTTAAAGTATCCAGATTTAGGTGGGAAATATCCTAAAGCTGAGGTGTTTAAATTAAATACTTGGGGTAAGGGGTATGTTCAAATCAGGGTTCAAATTGAGGGGGGGCTGGGGCTGTCCCGGGCCCCTCATAAGCCTTAAGGGACCTCTCATAAGATCTAAAATAATCTCATTAAAACTAGACTACTTAAATCCCAAAATTATTTTGTGTCAAATTATCACGCTAAAACAAAACACTTTTGTCCGTTATTTGTACAAATTTCATAAGACTAAGAATTTCATTTTTATCTGAAAAATCCATGCATGCTCAAGCGCACCAAACAGTGTTTAAAGGGGTCATATGACACGGCTAAAACGAATATTATCGTTTGTTTTAGATGGAATGCAATGTGTATACACGCTGTATTTTCCACATACCGTGCATGTTTGTATCTCCTCTTTGCCCCGCCTCTCCGAAACGCGCAGATTTTTTTACGAAGCTCATCGCTCTGAAAAGCGAGGTGTGCTATGATTAGCCAGTTAACCAGTGCGTAGTGATTGGTCGAATACTGCAAGCGTTTCATTGAAATGTAACGCCTCTTACCATATTCGGAACATCATGTTCCCACGCAATTGTACTGACAGGTGATAAAATGTCATCGGTACTTCCTTATATCAATTCGAGCCCGAATCTGATACGGAAAATGAAGATGATCAAGCTGATACATCAACTTTGCCAGCGCAACTTGAGCAGGATGTAAAGGATTGGTAAGGTTTTATTAAAAAAATATGATGTTAAATAGTTAAAAACTATAGCTAACTGTTTTACCTTTTATATACGACGTTATAAAGACTATAAACAAACAACCATATACATCATACAGAGTTTGTGTGAGATAGAAACAAGCTCGCATTACAGCAGGGAATGGTATAAATAATGCGAGCGCTTTGGCCCTTCTTGATCAACCAGTGTTATGCCACGTCTCAACAAAGACAATAAACCTAAAATAAATATTAAATATAAAAAGACATTATAAACATGACATTTGTTGCCTCTAGTGGGAACATTATTACTGATTATTAGGACTTATGTTGTCTTTTTTCACGTTGCGTGCGTGTCTGCATTTGCAGATCACAAACACACAACAAACTCAACTCGCGTTAGTCCGTAACAAAGTCTTTTACAATAAAAATATACTTACAGGCTGCGAATATGAAGCGCCAGCGAAGTTTTAATGGTTGGAATGGCCCCACTTTTTAACCAAAGCTTTCGTGCACAGCCAGTCTTAATCTCTCTCCCAGGTTCGTATAGAAATCTTCGGTGAAATGCGCTGCACAAACTTGAACATTCGGATTGTACTTTTCTGGAACAGTGTTGTAAATAAAATGTAATCATTCGTTTTTAGTTGTCTCATCTTTTGGCATGGCAAACAAAGAGTCTTTCTTTTTGCAACGAAATACACATCGTCTCCTCGACATGGCTGTGGCGGTGACGATACAATGAGATTTACAAGTACGCCCACCTCACTTGCGTTTAGATTTGGGTGGTCTTAAGTCAAATCATGTTACGAAGTGACGTACATTCGTTGGGGTTTGGTTACATGAGGCGTTTCAGGCAGGTCTGGGTTCGCATTCGCTTTTAGATAGAATGCATCTTTTGTTCCGACACTTTAATTTTAGCAATTTTATGTGTCTAATACATGCATGGGCAACTTATAACACACCAAAGACACAGAAAAACACGTATTTACGTATTTACATGTACAGAGCTGGCTGCGTGCGGATGCTCTCAAATGGAAAGCGTTTATCTTAAAACTTAACAGTTAGGCTAGTATAATTTTGATATGCAAGTCTTTCTTTATGTACGATGTTATCTCACATTGTCAAAACTAGTGTTGTCAAAAGTCCCGGTACTTCGGGTCGGTACCTAAAAACCATAAAGTTGGCAGTACCTAATTTTCATAAGACCCAGAAGCACCGACGTACCGGGTCAACCGGGAACTGATGCTCTGTCTGACAGGTTGTCAGTCGGAAACTTTTTATAGATGCAATAAGACGTGATGAGTGGATAAGCGCGGCTCTGGTGCACAAGAGATGCGCACAGAAATACTTCAGATAATACATTCGGATTTATTTGAACAAGTTGAAGCGGTAAGTTTCAAATTCGGTCAGCGTTTGCATTATGAATGTTGTAGCATATGTTAAGGTAAAGGTTACATTAAAATAAACGTCCCTGTTTGCGTGTTAATTTGTTAGCGCCAATGCTAATCCGGTCAAGTGTCCTTTTTAACCATTTAATGCTTTTATAACTGTAATGGGGTAAAATAAATGGGAGGACATATGAGGTTTACAGTACCTATTTTATATAGGCCTATCCGAGATCTATGTGCTAGAAAACAATAGATTTATGACTAGCAATGTGTACAGTATGTCTTGGATAGATAACTCTATTAGGTTTAAAAAAAGAAAAATCTATCTGTTGCATTTATTATTTTTATATACAGTTACTAGTGTAAGTAATCTTGTGTAAATGCAGTATAAAAACTGAGGTTTGTTTTAATATTGCATATGCATGTTTGTTCAGTCAGTTGCCTTACTGAAGTTATTCTATTTGTCTTTTACAGCAGCAGACTGAGGAGGATGTTCATCAGCATGAAAGACCCAGTGAGCACACAACAGTTTCAGCAACAATCAATTTGTATAAAAAGCAATGCCATTTTGTATACATGAAGTATACATTTATATTAAAGGGGTCATATGGCGCGAATACGTGTGTCTGTGTCTTTGGCGTGTTATAAGTTGCCTATGCATGTATTAGACGAGTAAAATTGCAAAAACAGGGCTCGAGACTAACTTTTTTTACTAGGAGTACTGTAGCCCCTGTCTGAAATTCTTAGAAGCACAAGCAGAAAATTTAGGGGCACACCTTATATCAGAATGCAATGCAAATATTTACATTTTCCTCAAAATAGCTGTATTACTGACAAATACTTTGATAATAAATAGACTCAACTCTTACAATGTGCACTTTTATTTTCATTTCAGAGGGATATGACATTACTCAATACCGGGGTCATACGGAATCTGCAGACTTTTTTTAAATTCTGTGCTAAAATTTAGGAAAAATCTGCAGAATTCCGTGGAACAATTGTAAATGCGTTTACATTTGTAAAGAATTATTTTAAAATACTACCTGTCTATGCATTTAGCTGCAGGTGACAGTGGTTTGGTTCTGTTCATCATTTAAAAAGATGCAGAGCCTACAGAGAAGCTTTAAGTGCTAAGTAAAGAGACTGTTTAAACTCTGAATACACCAGAACAAATTAGTACTGAATTCATTTGAACCAACAGAAAACGTGCATGCCATTTTGTATGAAAAAGCATATACTTTATTGTTTATAGTGATTATAGCAAAACGAATGGCTCGTCTTAATGCGTTCTTATGATGATTTTATTGTGTATTATTACACGGTTCATTTGAATGCTTGATTCTGATTGGCCAGTCGTGACATTCCAAGGGTTGTTATTTTCAAATAACAACCGCTCAAAACTAATAACACCCTGTAACCCGGATGCTGCAAATCATTTTGAGATTGAGGGGCAGTTTAATATTAATTAATTAATTCATATTAATTAATAAAAATGTATTATAAATATGTATTTTAATAACATATATGACATTATATTTACAAATGATTAAAACCAATTTGCCTGTTTGTGACGTTTGAACGTCGTTTCTTACTTTAAAACCAAAACTAAACGGCTTTCCCTTACTTAAGGACACTTTTCATCATGTTCACAGCACAATGTAAAGATAAATTCACAAACTTAACAAGAGCATTCGCCTGTCGTTCATTCGTGTTGTGAACGGATTGGAAATGATTCAGCGCTGTCTCAAGTAATCAACAGATAAATGACGTATTCTGAACTCCTCCGCTGTTAGTTTCACTTTAAACATCTCAAATATCAAATTGTTCTTCCTCAGGCTCAAAAAACCCATCACAGCAAACAGCGAATCGTAGTAATGTGCTCACATTGTGTCTGTAATAGTGTTGTCAAAAATATTGATATTTCGATAAGCATCGATACTGAAAAGTATGAAACGGTTCCAATACCCATGTCCCACGTAACGATATCAGCTGCGCGTTCCCGCTCTCTTTCTCTTTTCCGACAGTGAGTTAACACACACTGCACGTGAACGCATAACAACAGAGCCCCGCCTCCTCTCACATACTTGACTCGTTTGTGGCAGTTAAATCGTGTTTATGTTAGAAAAGATGGCCAGTCTCAGTAACACATCTGGCGTGGTGCACACTCGTTACGCTTCCCGTGTTTACCATAGCGTTCCATGTATGTGCGCTGATCAATAATTTTATCCACTCGTTTCATTCGCCCTGGTTATATGTTGTTTATGTTAGTACAGAGTCTCCGCAACAGTTCTCATGTTTAATGCACGCGTTTCTGTCTTTATGTGCGCTCATCAATGATTTCATCCACTCGTCTCGTTCGCTCTGGTTAAGTTGATGTTTGAAATAATGCTGGTGCGAGTAAAGTCTCCGCAACAGTTCTCACGTGTGATACACGTTTGCACTCCAGTGTTTACCATAGCGCTCTATGTGTGTGTGCACTGTTCAATGATTTCATCCACTCGTCTCCTTCGCTCCGGTTAAAAGTTGTTAATGTTAGAAAGATGTCCAGTGCAGAGTCTCTGCAACACTTCTTGCGTTTAAGTTTGTGCGCTGATCAATGATTACAGTATGGGCCTATGTGAATAAAAGCCAATTTAGCCAAATAAAAATGTAGGCTATTAACTAACATTAATGAACAATGAGTGAGCAATACATTTGTTCAAGTATTTATTAATCTCTTTTAAATGTTAGTTAAAAAATACAACTATTTATGTAAGCTCCCCTGTTGAAAAATCCAGTATATGCTGGGTAAGGTATGTTTTGATCGATGCTGGTTTGATCTTAAACCAGCTAAGAACCATCTTAAATCAGCATATGACCATCTTAAACCAGCACATGAACAGTTTAAACCAGCACAAACCAGCAAACCAGGATCAAAACATACCAAACCAGCATAGGCTGTTTTTTCAACAGGGTCTGGTTCATTAATACTGACAAATACAACTTTGATTTTAAATAGTAAATGTATTAGTAAAATTAACATTAGATTAACAATTAATAAATAATGTAAAAATATATACCTCATTGTCTAGTCTTGTTCAATTTAACTTCAAATAAAAATTAAAAAGGCCTATATTGCTATTGCTTATTAGGGCCTTATTGCTATGGCAGTTTATTCCCCGTGGTATCGAAAATGGTATCGAATATCAATATTTTTTTAGGTATTGAATCGAAGTTAGAAATTCCAGTATCGTGACAACACTAGTCTGTAAACTTGTCAATGATAAGCTGAGCTGAGCTGTGACCGACGAGACGACAGCGAGAAACATCAGTCACCCAGCCGTGCACGGCGCGCAGCTCCGGACTCTCCCCTTCTCACATAGGCCTACACTGGTGGACTCGCAATCTACTCGCCTTTTCACATGAGATATAACAACTAGAAAAAAATCCAAATTGGCAGGTCGCACATGCACTAGTACTTGTAAAAAATGCTCACGCTGTCTTAAAAACTGGTCGCAAAATGTGACCATTTAGTCGCAGTCTGGAGCCCTGAAAAATTAAAGTGTCAGAACAAAAGATGCATTCTATCTAAAAGCGAATGCTCACCCAGACCTGCCTGAAAACGCCTCGTGTAACCACTCCCCCACAAATCTACGTCAGTTCGTGGTATGATTAGACCGCCCAAATGTATACGCAAGTAAGGTGGGCGTACCTGTCAGTACAATTGCTGTGGAACCTGATGTTCCAAATATGGTAAGAGCGTCAGATTTCCATCACACACTTGCAGTATTCGACCAATCATTATATACCAGAGCCATTGAGAGAGAGAGTTCTGCCAACTCCACTGACTCCAATGGAACAGTTTTTTCACAGCAATGGAGGCTCTTAATAGTTCCCGGAAGATACTAGGAACGTATGGAGCTGCGACTAAACAGACCAACTGAGGTAAACTTCTAACTGAGCGTTCCCACCAAACGCGACTTGAATGAATCGCACGTAGTTGGACGCTTGAACATTTTGAGTTTACTCGCTTCATTCGCACGTGAAATTCGCTTCATTCGTGCGTGAAATTCACTTCAGAACAGACACGAATTCACGTCATGGGAGGGGCTTCTGCCAAGCCGGCTCCAGTCTCGTGTATATACATAGCTCAAATTGAGTAAAGATCATTTTTTACAATTTACCAGATTGTCCGACCTCCTCACTCACTTTCTTCCAAGCAAGATCCTTTTTATTCCTGTTTCGATAAAAGTAAGATGTATCGTACAGTAGGGCTGTGCGATTTGGGGAAAATATCTAATTGCGATATTTTTGACAGACATTGCGATTGCAATTTGATTTGCGATTTTAACTTTTCTAATTCAAGCTTCAGCTCAATATTGTTGTGTGGAGCACAGTATGGGTATAGTTACCCTGCTGAAAGAAAACAACAACCAAAAACATTACAGAAATACTAATTGTTTCCATTAAAACCATTACAAAATTCATTTTTGTAGTGTGTTTTGGGCATTATTCAAATAGGGCTTACTGTTGTTCAATTGGTTCCCAACTTCCAGATTACATCACACCAATAGAATCCAAATACTAGTGTACAATATTATAGTTTCCATTAAAACAAATACAACTCCCATTGTAACCCTTAAATCCATAACATTTTCTATTGTGTTAGTGAATTATTAAAATGGTTCATAGGTTACATAGGCTGATTTATCATTTATATTATTTAAGTATGTGGGATTTTTTAAAACAAGTAGAAAATGTGCTGAATGTTTAATTTCATCCAAGTGAAATTAGCAAAATAGTTAGATAGAATTTACATTTGTTTGAAACGCGGAGTTAGGCGTGAGTTGACACAGGGTGCGCGCGTGCGTGCGTCAAGCCTCGTCCATATTGCCAGATGCCCGTGTGGAGCCGGACTCAAGTACTATAAAAGTCATTACGAAACAGGATGTGTGTGCGCATCAAGTTTAAACGGCTCGTACGCGAGACGCGCGTCATTTTTTTAGAGACCTGTCTTATTTTCTCTTGTATATTTAGTATTGCTCTTTAATAAAGAAAAAGTACTTATTATCCGAATACCCGATAAATCGATGGAAAATCAATAGAATACTCGATTACTAAAATAATTGATAGCTGCAGCCCTAAAAACATCCCTTACCTCTGCAGAGTGGCCATGATGTGCGATGCATGGACCTTTAGATCAGAGGTTTGGGTTCTCAAACTGTGAATTGCGCCCCTCAAGTGGGTAGCACAGGGGAATAAGGTGGCTCACGCAAGTCACTTGGCTGTTGTGGTGCATTACAGTTAAAACAATGAACATGGGCAGTATAAAACCTCTGGTTCATCCATGCTGTAAATGCGCTGTTGTCACATCCGTGAAAGCACAATAAATGTCATTGTTACTTTTCTTAATAAACTTTTTGTCTAATGAACTGTGCAGTAGTCAAGTGACTTGTGTCATGACTTGCGAAGCCTACAAACAGCATTATTTTATATAACTCATTACTCCATGACTTATTTTGAAAACCAAAGCACACCCACACATCAGCTCTGAGAGCTCCAAGCGTTCTTATATTTTTCACCATGCTCGCTTCCACTTACTTTTGGCCATATGTATATGACATGATTTTAAAAAAAGTAGCGATAGTAGAGGTATCACTATCGAAAAAATATGTATTGCGTTACATGTATTGATATTTTTGCACAGCCCTACATCTTACATCTAATACAGAGTGAAGAGCGATGAAGACCTACAGTACAGACCCACGCCTACTACGCGGAATAGAAAAATCTCTTACGGTTGACATTTTATTCCGCGGTAACAGAATATTCCGTCATACCGCCCAGCCCTAACTCCAAGGATTTTTTAATTCATATTTCAAAAAAAGGGAAGAGCACCACATTACAATAATATAAAGAACAAGAATTTAAGGACAAGAGGATAAAAAATAAGGAAAATGAAATGACAGGAAAATCTCAATTAGTAAGAAGAACGTTATCATACATTTTGAAAAACTTACTGCTATCAATAAGTTTAAGAGATTTTACAATGAGCAAAATCTCAGCAAGAAGGACATCAAACCTAGGCGAAATCTTGAAAGGGGGGATGCAACGGTGTTTCATGCATTCTGACTTCTTTACAATGTTAAACATGCTGGCTTCTCATTCTTAACATGGTCAACTTGTCAAAAAACGAGGTGGACATATGACGTAGTATTTCTGTGCTCGATAAACTCCCCCAGCGTTCGTAAAGGTTTCGTAAAGTTTTTTTTCAAATATGAAAATCCGTTTCGGAACAACTTTTCTTAGTCCCTTATTGAACAATTCTCCCGGAAAAGCACGTGGCATCACCACGCATCAACCAAGGAGAGCGGGAGAAGGAGCATGCGCATACGTCACTTTCACTTGTGTGCAGGAGAGAGAGCACTACGTTCGCGAAGTTCAGCTGTGTTTGTTTGTTCACCGCATTTGGGTGATGAATGTTATATAGATGGTGGATGGATATAACGCTGGATTTGGACATCGTTTGAAACTGATAGATGGCGCGGTCCCAGCGCTAAAAGATGCCGGACATGAACCGCACGCAGTAAGTGAAACTGATGTCTGTGTTTTGTTGGCAATGGGTGTGCATGTGCGCATGTATTTGCTGCAACAAACATGTAAACAATAGTCATTTCTGGGCTAAAGTGCCGCTTCTCATGAATCATTAAGTGACTAAAATTCTCCATCACAAATACATAACTCAAACCGCAAGAATATAGATGGGCCGTAAACAGTGGCGTAATGGATGGGCCACCCATGGTGGGGGTCCCCCAAAAATCTTATTTTTGACGTGAATAAATAGGACTTTCAATTTAGTGTTAATTTTTGCCTACGGCTGTTTGGTGATCACAGTATCCTTTGTCATCGTTGTTAATGGAGAATAGCTACAAATTTCCTGGAACGTAATAATTTTAGAATTCTTTGCTAAATAAGTACGATAAAATATCTTCAAAATGGTGTCCGAGTGTCACAGATGTGGCTATGCTCTGAAGTTTTTTTAACCATCCCCGTCACCATGTAAGTGGCGATCGAGATGTCGTTTTCTAAATTAAAACTAATTTAAACTTGTCTGAGAAGTGCAATGAGCAAGAGAGACTTTCCGAACTTGCCATTTTTAGCATTGAAAGCCAGCACGCACTTTAGATGGACATGCCAGGAGAAAGGGACGTTTTAGACAGTCTTAATGGTAAGATGCTTTATTGCGTACATTGTCATGAACTCGCTGTATTCCTTTTGTGAGAAATTTTAAATTAGCTGAAGTTCCTCTTAATATCGTCGCTGTCGGGTGGAAACCTCCTATGTCCAAATTTGGTCAATTCCATATTTTTTCACAAATCGATGCTATTGGTCAGTCCCCATGTGGGTCTGTTATTTTTACAAATTATTAACCAATCTAAAGTGTTGAAAATAGCTTGAGAGCAAATCTTTTAACTCCATTGGACACTTCAACTGTCTGAGAAGTCTCGTAACTCCACCTCTTCTTCACTCCGCAGGAGCTTCTCGGCATTACGTCTCCTGACTGAAAGTTTTTTAGACAATATCGAGTGAAAATAGTTAGGTTAGATACATTTGAGTAGGTCTGTTTTGTTAAAAATCGATAGCTGTAATGCTTCGGTGCAGAAGGAAGCCCGTGAGCCACAAAGGTAATTTTGCAAGCAGATTCGGCTAATTTCCACCTATTAGACAGCCTAGTCAAGCTCATCGTTTTTTGTATTACATCACTTATAGTTCTTAAACCTTTAAAACAGAGTTTAGGAAGATGTATGTAACCACAGTCGTTAGCTTTGGTTAACTATTGAAGCCTTTTCTCTTGTCAAGAGGCTCAACGCGACCGCCGACTTTATTTGCATGCAGATTAATTTCCGCCTATACTAGACAGCCTGTTTAACGTTTTATTTTGGTATTGCATCACTCATAGCTCTAACGTTTAAAATAGAGTTTAGGAAGATGTATGTAACCACAATCATTAGCTTTCATTAGCTCTTAAAGCCTCATCTCTTGTCAAAAGGCTCAACGCGACTGCAGACTCTGATGAACACTGCTGGCAGCAGCGACGTCTGTGTCTGTACCATTCTTATCAATGACAGCGTAATCTCGTATCTCCCTGCTCCCAAGTCATAAACCTTGTATCTCCGATTAAACATGGTTTTGGGGAAATGTTGTGTTAATGTTGGTACACAACAGTATATGATAGCAATATAAGGTATAATACCAACTTTAACGAAACAATGTTTAATAACTCAAAAAATATGCAGTTTTTTTAATTTCCTGAAAAATAATGGTTTTGGAGATATGAGGATTCCGCCTGACAGCGACGATATATAATATATGTAGCCTATAGGCTACTAAACTCCCGAATAAGAAAGGCGTTGTATACACCCTGCAGAAGTCCACCACTGTCCTAGACGCATTAGTCTCATTCATAGATCATATTTTATACCTGTTTAATGACAATAATGTCATAGCCTAAAGGCCCGTTCAGATTGCGGGAGATGCGAAAAAGCGAAACAAATACCCGACGAACCAAGTTTTCATATCAACGACGAAACGAATGTTTGCTTTCTTCTATTTTTGACGCCCGCACGGTAGATGGTGCTGATGGAGAATACATTTCACGCTAGAGCTGCACGATTAATCGTTAAAAGATCGCGATCTCGATTCAAACACCCACGCGATCTCATTAATGAAAATCAACGATTCTCATGTCTAATTTACCTCGGACTAAAATCATAACGCTTCAATATGTGCTGGTGCTGCCGAAGAAGCAGAGATAGCATTATTATCATAAGGTATGTAACGACGTCACAAACAGTCTTTTCAACCACACACTATCCTTATTTCTGTGTCCAATGATCACAGAAGTATTGGGATTAAAGCATAGAGTTGCCAACTCACACGCATGAGACGCGTTTACAAGTTCCTATGCTGCCCAAATTAATCTCACACCAAACAACAGACCAACATATAAGTAAATACAGCCTGACAACAAAACTGCTCTTATGAGTGTCTTTCTTACATTGTTCTGAATATGCATCACATCTCAACTAGACAGGTTTGAAACGAAACTATCGATTGCAGACAGTTTGTAGCGCTGACAAATCCGAGTGCGCGTTTATATCCGTCATTGCGGTAAAACACGTCATCAGAGTGTGTGGCGCTTATCACTGTATTTACGCTAATAGAGAAGCTGCGCTACTAGAGCTTTTCATCAAGTTGCCAAAGTTATTTTAAACTGTTTACAGGTGAGAATACTGCGTTGTTATGTTTATCAGTAGTGTCTTTCTTTAAAGACCCCTTCAAGCAGTCTGTAGATATCAGGCAAGACCTTTAACTGCAAGTGACACCTTATTAATTTTTTTACTGAGAAATATTTCATATACACGTTAATTCAATGCATTAATACTTTTTAGGAAGTTAAACTTTTGCATTTAAAGTAAAAAAAAAACACTTTAGTTTACTTATGGAATTTGTGGTTAAAAATTTCTCACTATAACTACTGTAGGTTAACCATAAAATATGTCATAATTTTGAAGCAAAGTCCTACGTATTACATACCTAAATATTTTTTTTTGTCAGAACCTCTAGTAAATTATATATTACTTTTAGTCATCATTCAGAATCGTAAAAGAATCGCAATCTCTATTTGAAACAAAAGAATCGGGATTCTCAATTTATACAGAATCGTGCAGCTCTATTTCACGCCTAAACATTAGGTGGCGCTCAAACACAATTCAGGCTTCGGCTGCTGAGAAGAAGAAAAGCTTAAAGCTTAGCGCGTAACAATACAGGCTACTAGTACTATTTACTTTACGTATTTACAACAGCAGAACAAGAAATGGATTTCTGCAGCAGCAGCGAAGATGAGTTCAGTGGCTCTAGGCGCGTGACGTAAAATGATCGATTCTTATTGGACGGTCCTTTTCTTCACTTTGCGAATGGGGAAAGATTCGTTGCACTAGAAGAAAAAAAAACCTTAGCATTTTCGCCGAGCGGATATTCGCGGTCTATATGAAAGGCTTCATAAGAATCTATTGTTTTTGTTCTAGAACGTTATCGCGACAAACATTCGCACCGAATATTCGCAAGCAATCTGAACGGGCCTTAACAAACGATAAATGTTCCATGTGGATTTTGAATAAATTAGACGTTCACGAACACTGGGAAGTTTTTAAAAATAGCAATGTGTATAGAGCAGATTAAATGCCAATTGCCAAATAAAATGATGATTAGGGAAGCTCATTTCGGTTAATTTCGAAATGCTATCTCATCAGCCATTGCTTTCTCAGATCGTTTTGTGCTGCATTAAAGCTTTTTCTCTTTCAAAGACGATGTGCCTAGTGGCGTTTAGAATATATCTTCTTATGTTGCTCATATACTTAAAATCTTTTTTTCAAATAGTTTAGGTTTCATAGGCAGCAACAGCTCATTGTAAATACATAACCGCGGAACCTATGAGCTGTACCATTTCAAGTTGGATGGACGTCATGAGGCTACGTGCAAGTAGTCCAATAGTTTTGACACAAAATAATATGGTCTAGTAAGTGGCATAGCACTGGTAATTTACGCGATTTTTAAATGCATGAATTCCACTGATTTGATTATATGGTAAAGATGCCCCGCATCCACTCTTGCAGGAGGGCCACCGCAGTTTGCGTTAAGCCACTGGCCGTAAAGCATGGCACTGGAACATACACACGTTTGAACCCCGCCCTGTGGGCCCAAGACAAGAGGTTATTTGATTAGCGTGGAATTTTATTAAGCAGTGGGTGGGGTGGCCACGGGGTGCTGGAGGGCAGAGTGAGCAAAGGCCTCCATTCATTGATCAACGACGACTTCTGAAGGGCAAAAACAACACTCTTGTGTTCAGAGGCCTGGGAGCCCGTCACCACTGATTATTACTATTCAGCCTTTAGCCGGAGTGCTCGTGTTAGGTAAGGAGCCTGTTCTCACACCAGTCAGTACACTTAGCAGACAAAACAGCCTTGGCATAATGGTGCTAATTTTATTGCCACAACGCTGCTGGAAAGCATGGAATGTCTCAGTACACGTTTAGCATGGAATGTGCTAAGCTCCGAAGATAGGAAATTGCAGGGCAATTGCCTAATGGTGACTTATGAATCAGTCATCTTTCCTGGCCCATAATTCTCATTTATTTACGTTTCACATTAAAGGTAGTTAAAATAAAAGCGAACAAATCAAAAACTGAAAACGAAGAGACATGTTTAAGTAAGCCATTTGCAGGCTGACTTTCAAAACATTGTTCTGTTTGAGTGACCTCAAACGCCAACTTCTGTCTAATCCAATGGTGAGAGTTGATTTGTTTTGGTGTCACAGATATTACATGTTTAACCTTTACGAGCTGGAAAGTAAAATCAGTAGACATAAGGGCAAAGCACGTTCAAACCACAAACCAAAGTGTTCAGTTCTCATTTTCTGCTCTAATAAGATTGTATTTGGTACGACTTTTCAAATTCAATCCATATTAGATTTATTTATCTACTATCTGACAAAGCCCATGAACAGACATGTATCTAAGAAACCCTTCATACCCTGACATGATCTAATCAAATTAGAAACAACCTCCAGTCTTTTCTTTGGGAATGTCCATTTTAACTTTGTTTAATAATAAAATTCTGACCTCAAGTACAGTCAATATGACACATGTAAGACTAACAATGTAACTATTTTATTATTTAATTAAAATGCTCATCTCTTTCCATGGCTCATCACGCTTTTAAAATAGCCAATAGCATTTAGTTTACCTCAGAGCATAACATTAAAATCACTTCTGAGATACATTCAGCTGCTGTGTGAACACAGGCTTGAAACACTCATAAAAGTATGGTTTCATCTGCATTTAAAATGTGCTCGTGAACCTATAATTGCATTACTGCTTCCATGTATGCTTTAATTTCACCGATTTCAACCTTTGACACCATTGCCTTACTCAGTCAATATTTAAGTTATCAAGTTTATATTTTCACAGAATGTTCTTTACATTATGTATGATGATTTTATGTCGAAAACATTAAATCACATAAAAAAAGACTTTAGCTGGGTTTTCACAGGCAGGGTCATTTATGTATGTTTAATCTCATCAACACTTCAAATCACATTTTCAAAAGGAATTCCTGTCACCAAATTCAAATTAGGTCAGCATGTGGAAAAGAACTATTAAGTGTGAAAATGTCTTTTCTGACACATTCCTCCAGGAATGTAAAGTCTAAGGAAAATATAACACAACTGGAAATACTGATGCAGGTTGTTGGGTGCAGCCCCGTGGCAGAGCAGCCAGGGGAAAAAAGTCATCCCCAGTGTACCGCGAGAAACTGTCACAAGCTTTTCAAGCAAACAGTGGGTTTGATCGGCCCTTTGCCCATGTTGAGTGAACATGCAGTCTCTTCACGCTAAAGTTTCATTAGACAAGTCATATCTCGAGCTACATAGAAGTATAAGAAGCGGATGCAGGGACAGGTGAGCTGATACACATGGAAAAGACAGGTAAGAACAGGTCAGAGGTGAGGGGAAGCTTCAGATGAATTAAACAAAAGTACCTCAGGGCTTTAGACTGCGACCAAAATGCTCGCGAATGTGATCTTTTTTTTATAATGTGCGTGGAAAAATTTCACAGGGTCGCATTAATGCGAGTGTGTAAAACAAATTTTTGCCCCACCAAAGATTTATTTAACATTTAATGCGATGTATGAGTGGTGAATGACGCGCTTGTGATAATTGCAGGAAAGATCGAGCAGAGAGCTCGTGCACTCCCTCTGTCTCCAAACTAAAGTGTGTTTTTGACTTCATTCGGTGTTGTGCAGACCGAACGGCATAAAAGCACTACGGGACAGAGTGCTCCATATGTTTTTAAAACGCTCTCATGGAACATTGATGTCATATTCCGATCGTTCTCCATAGCGATTAATGAAGTCGAACACATCGGTTTCTGAACTGTCTCTCTCCCTCACACGTTAACCAAAAGCAAGGTCGGAAGTCAGAATCAATGTTTCACGTGGCGCATTTTGAGAATATTTTTACCTGAATGACAGCTGGGTGTGAATGTGCTCAAATTAAAACATGTTGCCTTCTCTTCCTTGACAAGTGTTCCGCACATGCAGCCTACATAAAGGAAAAATTCTATCCAATGAAGTGTTTTCCTTGTTAACTTCTATCTTTTGCGATGTCCTAAAAGCAGTAAATAACAAACAGCACGTCAATGTCCGCTAATGTTCGATTCGCGACGTAATGACTCATTTGAATCGATTCATTTTGTTGAAACAAATCATATGTCAAACACTGAACTCACGAGACTCACTGTCTAATAGTGTTGTCAAAAATATCGATATTTCGATAAGTATCGATACTGAAGAATCTGAAACGGTTCCAATACCCATGTCCCACGTATCGATATCAGCTGCGCGTTCCCGCTCTCTTTCTCTTTTCCGACTGTGATTTGACACACACTGCACGTGAACGCATAACAACAGAGCCCCGCCTCCTCTCACATACTTGACTCGTTTGTGGCAGTTAAATCGTGTTTATGTTAGAAAAGATGGCCAGTCTCAGTAACACATCTGGCGTGGTGCACACTCGTTACGCTTCCCGTGTTTACCATAGCGCTCCATGTATGTGCGCTGATCAATAATTTTATCCACTCGTTTCATTCGCCCTGGTTATATGTTGGTTATGTTAGTACAGAGTCTCCGCAACAGTTCTCATGTTTAATGCACGCGTTTCTGTCTTTATGTGCGCTCATCAATGATTTCATCCACTCGTCTCGTTCGCTCCGGTTAATTTGATGTTTGAAATAATGCTGGTGCGAGTAAAGTCTCCGCAACAGTTCTCGCGTGTGATACACGTTTGCACTTCCGTGTTTACCATAGCGCTCTATGTATGTGCGCTGTTCAATGATTTCATCCACTCGTCTCATTCGCTCCAGTTAAAAGTTGTTAATGTTAGAAAGATGTCCAGTGCGGAGTCTCTGCAACAGTTCTTGCGTTTAAGTTTGCGTTTCTGTCTATATGTGCGCTGATCAATGATTACAGTATGGGCCTATGTGAATAAAAGCCAATTTAGCCAAATAAAAATGTAGGCTATTAACTAACATTAACGAACAATGAATGAGCAATACATTTGTTCAAGTATTTATTAATCTCTTTTAAATGTTAGTTAAAAAATACAACTATTTATGTAAGCTCCCCTGTTGAAAAATCCAGTATATGCTGGGTAAGGTATGTTTTGATCGATGCTGGTTTGATCTTAAACCAGCTAAGAACCATCTTAAATCAGCATATGACCATCTTAAACCAGCACATGAACAGTTTAAACCTGCACAAACCAGCAAACCAGCATCAAAACATACCAAACCAGCATAGGCTGGTTTTTTCAACAGGGTCTGGTTCATTAATACTGACAAATAAAACTTTGATTTTAAATAGTAAATGTATTCGTAAAATTAACATTAGATTAACAATTAATAAATAATGTAAAAATATATACCTCATTGTCTAGTCTTGTTCAATTTAACTTCAAATAAAAATTAAAAAGGCCTATATTGCTATTGCTTATTAGGGCCTTATTGCTATGGCAGTTTATTCCCCGTGGTATTGAAAATGGTATCGAATATCGATATTTTTTTAGGTATTGAATCGAAGTTAGAAATTCCAGTATCGTGACAACACTACTGTCTAAACCCATCAAATCAGTCACTCAAAACACAAGCGTGCTTAGACCATTTAACAAGAGTGGTTTGTAAGATTTAGTATTTAAAGTTTATTTATGACAATTTGTAGTAATAAAGTACATATATAATAATTTAGTTCTGCGTTACTTTTGAGTTTTGAGCTACAGTAGCTATTTTAATTTAATTTTATGTGGTAAAAATAAAGAAGGCCAGTGGCAAAAATACAGCTTTTTGCAAAGAGGGCAATAAATGAGGATTGTGAAGAGTGACCGGTTATATTTGTGTCAGATTATTTCATAGCCAATATAACTTGAATATAAAACTGTATAAAATAACAAATACAAAGTTTCTTTGCATTTATTTTGGATTTATTGGGCTCGCAAGTGTTAAAGCGCAAATATGAAGCGTTCTATATCCAACTATTTTAAAAGACAGCATGACAAATTAACAGAACGATTCATCAACTGAGGTCATTATGGAAGGTCATTATGATGTGTGCGACCAAATTGTAAGTTGGTGCGACCAACTGAGAAAGTGGGTCGCACCAGTGCGACCAGTGGGAAAAATGAGTCTAGAGCCCTGTACCTCTACTCTTTCCAGTTGAGAGAAAACATACAGCTATGGTTTATACAAAGGCTGTGTAACAGGGAGGTTACTGAATGTAGCATAATCAGTTGTGTGACAAAATTCAGAGCAGTTTGAATTAAGGCTGAAACGATTCCTCGAGTAACTCGAGTTATTCGAATACAAAAAATCATTGAGGCAAATTTTGTTGCCTCGAAGCTTTGTTTAATCCATTTAACTACAGTACACACGGAGCACTGCGTTTCCCCACGGACCGTTATTACTGACGCACAGCCCGCTAAACTCTGTTCATGTTACAGGGCTCTCAAGTCTCCCGCATTCACCATGAGACACACGCATTTTAGTCCGTTCACACGCTCACACGTATGTCTCATGCTGATAGATAAGTGATAGCTTATTGAAATGGTGAACTGCTATTTTACTGTTTTAGTCTATTTTGTGAGTGAAACTTGTTTTCCGGCTGCATTGAGTCCATCAAACTAGATGCGGACTTGTGGACGACGAATCCTGTTATTTACACATGTCATCTGGCTGTTCTGCGTGTCTGCGTGAATGAACTGCACAGTTTAACGTGCTACGTGCGTGATGCTCATGAATTTGTCTGCGCTGAATGAGGACATGAACTTCACCTCCAGAGTTGCTCTGAGAGTTTACTTCACGAACCAGGGCTCGACAGTGCGAGCATTTCACTCGCATTTGCGACTAAAAACAGATGTGTGCGAACTGAAAAATGTATTTAGTTGCACGTGTGCTAATGATTTTTTTCTATGAAAAGCAGATAAAACGCCAATAACGCGGTCTCAGAAAAATCTCACGTGATCCACGCAAAGTGCGTCCAGGCACCACATTAAAAAAAAAACTGAGGTAAACGCAGTAACGCATAGTGAGAGATAGACATGGAACATACATGAATTATGAAGCCAATTAGTTATTATTTCATAAGACAGAGCGTGACAGAAACAGTCGATCCTGAGGAGGATATGGAAGAGGAAGGCGACGAAAATGTAAATGAGGGACCAAGCGGCGATAACGGTTCATCCTCCACTGCTGGTAGGAAATACAATTTCAATCCACAGTGGCAGAAAACATTCCCATGGCTAATTTTTGATGACAACTCGGCCTTTGTTGCAACCCTCATTTTAAACGAGGTACGGTCCAAAAACACGGTAAATCGCGGAAGCATGCACTCTGCAGAGATGCGTACATAGCAAGAGAAAACAAAGAATCGGCAACCATGCAGGCAGCTGTTAGAAGGCAGGTGCTGCTCTCTGAAGAAGAAAAAAAGACGACAGCTGAAAATAAAATTTAGGTTACTCGAGTAATTCGATTACAAAAAATCATTGAGGCGGCGGCAATTAATCCTGTTAATTACACGTCATCTGTCTGTTCTGCGTGTCTGCGTGAACAAACAGTTTAACATGCTACATGAGTGATGCTCATGAATTTGTCTGCGTCTGCTCGTTATGAGGACATGAACTTCATCTCCAGAGTTGCTCAGAGAGTTTATTTCACGAACATTTTATGGTTTGAGTGAAGAAACAGACATACTAAAAAATAAGCGTCCTCAGACAACCTGCCAAAATAAAAGTCTGGTTAACTTGGTATTTTATGTGGACAAATATATTACTATTTGATAGTAAAAAAAAACTTAAACTAATTTAGATAAACTAAATGCCAAGTTAGTTGTTTACCTTTGAAATTATTCTTTCTATTTTTATTAATGTTTCTTATTTATATATTTGTATTATATTGCATTTTGAATGTAATATGGCAATGTAATGTATTAAATGGGTTAACTTTTCACAGATATTAATGTATGCAATTTCAGCAATACACTTATTTTTTTTAATTAGTTGCTCATTTTAAGAGACCTGTATTATTTTCTCTTGTATATTTAGTATTTCTCTTTAATAAAGAAAAAAGTATTTATCATCCGAATACCCGATTAATCGATGGAAAAATCAGTAGAATACTCGATTACTAAAATAATCGATAGCTGCAGCCCTAATCAAATTTAATATTGCCTATTATATCGCTAAAGAAGAGACAGCCTTTGTGTAGTTTGGTCCGCTTATTACCCTACATAAGAAAAATGGAGTGGACATAAATCCAACATATGACAACGACAAAAGGTGTGCAGAATTGATTGGACAAATTGCAGACACAATGAAAGGAAGCCTTGCAGAAAAGTTGAGAGCAGCACATTATCTGTCCGTTTTGATCGACGGAGACAGCGACATCTCGAACACGGAATGTGAAATTCTCAAAAAATGTGAAAGCTCAAAGCGGGCAAGACGTCCTGCTTACAAAAGCTTCTGGGCCAGTGATATCCTTTGTCTAAATGGACCAAGTAGACTTTAAGAATTTAGAACCAAGAACTACTTTATTACAGATGTTCATACAGTTAAAATTAAAAATAATTATTAAATACTGTTAAAGAGACAGCTGTTGAAATAATTAAAAGAAAACCTAGTGTACTTACTGTATTCAAATAAATGAAATCACTTTGCTTTTAAAGGTCTCCTTGTATCCTTTTTTTTAAAGTAAAAACACATTATTTAATACATTTTCATTGCGCCCCTAAAATTCTTTAATGTGCTCCTAAATTTTTCAACTTAATGTTAAAACAATGTTAAAACAACGCTCAAACAATGTTATTGTTTGAGCGAAGAAACCAACATACTAAAAAATAAGCGTCTTCCAACAACCTGCCAAAATAAAAGTCATATGCTATATATTACTATTTAATAGTAAAAAAAGAAACAAACTAATTTATATAAACTAAATGCATCATGCATAAGCTGAAGTTAGTCGTTTACCTTTGGAATTATTCCTTTATTTTTATTCATGTTTCTTATTTATATATTTGTATTATATTGCATTTTGAATTTAATATGGCAATGGAATGTACTAAATTGGTTTAGTTTTCACAGATCTTAATGTATGCAATTTCAGTAATAAAAACTTTAATTGTTCTAAAAAGGAAACAAATTAGTTGTTTTACTCATTTTTAGAGACCTGTCTTATTTTCTCTTGTATATTTAGTATTGCTTTTTAATAAAGACAAAGTACTTATTATCCGAATACCCGATTAATCGATGGAAAATCAGTAGAATACTCAATTAGTTAAAGGATCGATAGCTGCAGCCCTAGTTTGAATTGGATGATTTAATAAAACCATCATTTTTATGTTATAATGATTGGGGTGACTGTCAAACACATTCTCAATCTCTGGTAATGAGCATCCAAACAACCTTTAGAAAAGCAGAAGTGCCAAAAGAAAGCAGACGTACTTGAACAAACATTCAATATCAAACCCTTCTTATTTTTACTCTACAAATCACACAAGAGAGTGAAATTTCAATGTTTACCAAAACATAAATGGCTTTGTAATGTTCTATAAACATGACCATGAAATACAACATGTCCAGGTCACAGGTCACAACTAATATGATTTTTTTGGATCATTGGTGGATTATTATCATGTGCATTAAATAATTATTTTTTGGTGGCTATTTTTGTGAATTTATTAAAAATACAATATTTTACACATGATAAAATATTTTTTTGCAGAAGGTGAGGAGAATTTAAAAAAAAAGAGAAAATGTGACAGAATACCGACACAATGCATGCAATAATAAAGAATGGTTCTTAAAACTTCGAAGCAAACCATAATATCTCATTTGAGTGAAATATGACCCAATCTTGTTCAGGTTTTGTAAGACACATCCTTTAACGCTTTGATTTAAAGCATTATGCATTACTGCCATTGAAATCCTATGACCTTCAGAACAATAGCCATTGTGGTTGTCAAAGTCTGAGAGATACTGTACATTACTACATATTAATAGTGGCATCCATTCCAGTGTCAAACTGAGAGTGTGTATTTCATGTCAGGATTTGATACTTCATCTTCTTAATGTAACTTGATATTTAGGTTTACAAAACTTTGTACACATACAGTAGGTGCTGGAGACAATTTACAGGATTTGGATGTCAAACTGACAGTATGCAGATCACATAAACTGATATTAAAGATCGTAGCACGGAAGCATAAAACTGAATTTGAGACAAGTTACAACCTTGCTAAAGCATCTGCATTGTTTGCATAGTTCATCACTGCAAACAGCAGGTAAACAGTGAGAATGAATAGAGAGAACACATTTACATGAATGGCACTGGGAAATGGTTGGTGTGGCCTAGTGGTTAAAGATATGGGCTGATTAATTAAAGATTATAGGCTTAAACCTTCTAAGGTCTGATCTAGAAACTGTCACTTTGTGTTTATGATCAAGACATTTAACTTGACCAGAGTGTACAGTGTATTGTCATTTACGCATGGCAAAAATCTGTGCATAAAAAGTGTATTTACTAGACACCGTGTCAAAAACGTTCAAAAGTGGAAATCTAGGCAAAGTAACAAAACTGAAATCATTCAAATACTTAAAGTAAACAATAATGACAAGGTAGGCTACTGTCGTTTATTACACGGTCAATGAGAAAATAAAACATCACTTTGCTAAGCCATTGTACTGTTTTGTATACCCTGCATCACAGTAATATTCTGTATGCACCACATTGTGCGTATTTCATATTTTATATTAGGCTGTTGCCAGTAATCCACCAAAACAAAAGTATCGCTAAATCATATCAGCTAATAAAGCAAACTTACCAACAGACAGTCTGTGTTGATCTCTGATTTGGGATCCTTCAGCATAGCATCGATCTTCTCGAAACGAGCTGTCATACTTTCTCCAACAGACATGTTTGTAGGCGATCAGATGAGTTTAATTCAAGAGAAATTAGTTGATCTGGCTAAAATTAGCGAGTTAGCTCGCTAACTTCCCCTGCCCTCAAAATGCAATAAACACCAGTTTGATCAAAGCGACGTTTTATGTCTTACAGCCTTATTATCACTCTCGTTGAAACTTATAAAAGACCGAGAGATGACAAAAAGCCACATTTTCAGGAAAAAAACACACCAAGACGAGGCGTCCGGATTAGTCCATGACAACTTGGCAAACAAACACAAAATGTAGCAGCAACAGATTATACGGCGCTAAGCTAATTTAGCTTCATGAAAAAACGAGGGGAGCAGACTACTTAAAAAACATACACGAACTGATCACATTCACGCAAAATAAGTAATAAAATAAGTGTTGCGAAGTTAACATGCGGCCACATTAAGTTAGATCATCCAGATTTGTGTCTATATGAACGAATGCCAGGCCAAACAAGTCTGACAGCTGCAAAGTAAGAAGTGGCGAAAAAAACTTCGCCTTTCAAATTTCGATTAGTTAAAAGACGATCCTGGTTAAAACGATCCTTTTTAAGTCCGTCCGCAAGTAATCTCTCTTGGTCCGCAGGTCAGTTTTAGGTTTCCCAGCGATCATGTAATCCACGAGGCTGTAACAATAAGGATAAATCAGGCTTTAATCGATGCTATTTTAAAAAAAAAGTGCCCGATATTCTCCCACTGCCTGACGAACATGTCCGCCTTCCTGTAGAAACACCCCGCAAGTCAACTTCGAAACCTCTCCGACTGCGCATGCGCCAAACGGCATTTCAAAAATTACAAATCCTACTATGGAACGTGTGAGCTAATGAATATTAAACAGAACGTTACATTACTTTTTATTTTTCCAGTAGCGTCTATAACATAATTAATATTCAGAAGGTAACGTTAGCCCTTCGTTTTTCGTTCGTTTGACGTGAAAGCATTAATTGTTCAGTTATTGTTAAAAGCATTGCTAATTTTTACTTTACATGGGCAGTTCATAACCTGTCTGTCATCCTTCATTTGCCGCGCGAATTTACGTAACGTTACTTTCAAACCATCAGCATTGGATGGTAACTAACTACGCAAAAGTCAGCTTTGCATATGTTTTATTCATAAACAAAGCTCTGGTCTATGTGAAGGTAATTGCAACGTCTGGAGGTCTAATTTAATATTCATGAGCAAATCCTTCCTTATAGTAATTTTGCCTCAGGTTTACATAGTTGCTCACCGAGCCCATTGATCCGTCGTTCAGCATGCAGTTGCAGCGTCATTGTGGGCCACCGTTTGAATGAAGTTAGGAGACATACAAATCTTCCACATCCCGACTTACACCGGGCATTTGAAACTGCTAAGCTTTATAAAGGACAAAAGAACAGAAAGATGCCCGTATTTACAGGTTTGTTTACTGTTTATCTTTTACCAAATCACAGCTTGTTAAGTTAAGAGATGTGTGCAAAGAGGCTTCGCAGTTAGCACGATAAGTAACGTTAGCTTCAGGCCTCAATGGCTATTTTTCTTTGATAATATAGTAGAAAGCAGCTAAACAAGTTGCAAAACTGCTGTAGCGAGCTTTTGTTATGTAGTTTATTTAGGGGACATCTATACTTTATGTGAATATTTATAATGTGTGGATCATAAAGTGTCAGACTTTTACATCAGTGATGCAGCATGTTAGCTTGTCGGCTAAGTAGCGCACACTTTGTTAAACTGTCTTTTAAAACTTTACAGGTCTTTTTATTTACGAATGACTTTTATCGCAAAAATACCAGTTATAGATGCTCCGCACAGCTTATTACTTAACAATCCAAACGTTTAAATTAATCGTATACAAACGAGTTACGGTGCGAAGTTTAGCCTGTCATGCTATAACCTGTCAAATTACATCGTTATTAATGAACCAAACCGGAAATATTATTCTCATAAGTTATTTAAAGGTTTAAGGCCGGCTTGTTTACATGAAGGAAAATTGTCTATATAGATTTATCGAAGAGTTTTGATTTGAGGACCAACTGATGGTTTAAGCTAACTTGCTAAATGGCAGGTGCCTTAACTTTATTAGTTAATTTTAAACGATTTCAGTTTATAGATCCCTCAAAGCTGCATTACTTTCTGTATTACAGCATTAAAATATTTGATATTTAAATAATTTGTAGCCAGATGTTTGTCGGGTTAGTCTTGCTTATGTCCATTTTGAATAGATAGAACTGATCGAATTATCATACAGTCAATATGTGATCTCAAACAAATAAATACAAATTAAAATCGCTAAAGTAAAAATCACTGTCATCATTTGCTCACCCTTGTGCTGTTCCAATCCAAATCCATCATTTTTTTTATGAAATAAGCGAAGATGTGTCCAAATTAATTTTGTTGAATGTAAATGGGGCTGTCAACCCCAAATGGCAAAAAGTTCTGCATTTAAGTTTTCCACAATCATACTATTTGTGTAAAGAACAGACAAATTTGTCTTCTGCTCTAGATCTCACACATTCAAACTTGCTTCATCATGATACATTCAAGAACCAAAGACTTTCATGTAGCATCAAATGTATTAGATTTTAATAGATTGTTGGGTGTTCTGTAGAAGGAAAATCATACAGGCTTGAAAGACAAGTAGGCAAGTATATGCTGACAGAAATGACCCTTTGGGGTGAATTTCTTCTTTTAAACTTTTTAACCTCTTTTTAAACTACACTTTTGTAGTAGCAGTATGCTTATTTGTTGCTGTGCTGTTTTAGTGAATGTGAAATGGGGAAAGGAGAAGTTTGATGCTGTGGAGTTGAACACAGAAGAGCCGCCCATGGTGTTCAAAGCCCAGCTGTTTGCTCTGACGGGGGTTCAGCCAGAGAGACAGAAAGTCATGGTGAAAGGAGGAACGCTGAAGGTAACGGCTATGATAGGTTATTGAAAGTGCTCCTCATTGTTGTCCTCAAAGTAAATGCAGGCGTGTGACACTTTTTTTTTAAATTCATTACCAGGATGATGAGTGGGGAAATATCAAGTTGAAAAATGTAAGTCATCATCATTTGTGAGTGGCATTTCATTTTGTCTTACACTGTGATTTTTTTTCGAGCCGAATTGATCTTTTTCTCATTTATGTAGGGGATGACCCTTCTTATGATGGGCTCTGCTGAAGCTTTGCCCGAGGAGCCTGCAGTACGGCCCATGTTTGTAGAGGACATGACAGAGGAGCAGCTCGCATCTGCTGTAAGGTTTCTGCTTTGGCTCAGAATGATCTGCTAACCAAGAATCATTGGTCTTCATGTTTAACCTTAGAGTTAAATTCCTGCGAAAAGTACATTTATCTAATTTCTCATGTTCAGATGGAGTTGCCATGCGGATTGACAAATTTGGGCAACACGTGCTACATGAACGCAACAGTGCAGTGTCTGCGTTCTGTGCCTGAGCTAAAAATAGCCCTCAGGAGGTACGTTTTAAGCACACACTTCGTATTAAGTTCGGTTTAATATCTAGTTCAACATTGTTTTTGGTGTAAGAAACTTCTTGTTGTGTTTTGCCTCCACCTGTAGGTACTCTGGTGCCTTGCGGTCCTCTGGAGCTAATGCCCCTCCTCAGTACATCACAGCAGGTGAGGTTTTTGGACATGGATCTTGGGCCATATTACAGAAACTCACGATCTTAAAGTTTAAATCATCATGGTTACTAAACTGATAAGATTCTGATTTATGACGTTTCTGTAATACAGACACTGTACTTTAAACCTGCTCAAGATGCATAAGGTCTGGTGGGGTGGGAACAGTTCTTGCTTCAGCAAGCGTGTTGCACATATTTGATCAAGTATTTTTTTTCAGCTATGCGTGATTTGTTCGAGTCCATGGACAAGACCTCCTCAAGCATTCCACCCATCATTCTGCTGCAGTTCCTGCATATGGCCTTCCCACAGTTTGCAGAGAAAGGAGACCAGGGCCAGTACCTCCAGCAGGTCAGGGTGCAAACTTAGACATATGGAGTCCATTTAGATCCAACGATTTATTTATAAATGTTTTTATTTATTACCCAGGATGCCAACGAGTGCTGGGTTCAGGTAATGCGGGTCCTTCAGCAGAAATTAGATCCTGAAGAACCAGAAACCCCAATGGAGGCAAGAATGCTTTTACAAATTATTCAATTATATTCAATTTTTTTTCAAATAATTTTATAATTTTATTTCCAAAGCATTGCCATAAAAGGAGTAGTTCACTTTAAAAATTTCCCCCATTCACTTTCCATAGTAATTTTTATTCCTACTATGGAAGTGAATGGGGCAAATCTTGTGGTGAACTACTCCTTTAATGACAGTTTCTATACGTTTTGTTTGTCTTTTACAGGCTGAAGGTGATAATGGAGCTGCTGCCGCCACCAAAAAGAAAAATTTTATTGAACAGTATTTTGGTGTTGAATTTGAGACTACGTATCCTTTTCAATAGATCCCATTCAACCATCTGTTCTTTTTATGTAGAAAATTTAAACTTAAATAAAATAATATTTTGGGATGGACTATACCTTTAGCTGGTCCTTCGGATCTCATAGATACAACCATGTGTGTGTTGAGGTCCTTAACCTGTATGTGTGCAGTATGAAGTGCACGGAGTCAGAGGATGAAGAACCGACCAAAGGCACAGAGAGCCAACTGCAGCTCAGTTGCTTTATCAACCAGGAAGTCAAATATCTCGCCACTGGACTCCGATTGGTGAGTGAAGATCAGTCAATCACTCCTCACAAGAATTACCTCTGGCACTCACTGTCCCTTTTAATCTTGTCCTTTCTCTCACATTCTAGAGGCTACAAGAAGACATCACAAAGCTCTCCCCTACTTTACAAAGAAATGCTCACTACATCAAATCCGTATGATTTTATCTTGACTGGCAGTGAAGTATGTCATGTTTTAGACGAATTATCAAATGAACAGTCCCTCATTTTGTTTCTCTGTTTCAGTCCAAAATTAGACGTCTCCCAGCGTACTTGACAGTTCAGATGGTCCGGTTCTACTATAAAGAAAAAGAATCTGTTAACGCCAAAGTCCTTAAGGTGGGTGTGGTTTTGGTTTTGTACGTTGATGTCTGTATTCTGATTTGGGCACCTGCATATTAATTGTTTTGCTGTGCTTAGGATGTCAAATTCCCTCTCATGCTGGATGTTTACGAACTGTGCACTTCTGAACTTCAAGAGAAAATGGTTTCACTGAGGTCAAAGTTCAAGGAGATTGAGGATAAGAAGCTTGAAATGCAGCAGCAGCCAAAAGCAAGTACCCTGAAATGGCTTTATTAAAAAATATATAAAAGGTCCAATTGTAAATGTACAGGTTTTATTGTATTTCCCATGAATCAGGTGGATCAGAAGGTTTTGACACCCAAAGAAACAAAATATGAACCTTTCTGCTTTTCTGATGGTATGTACTCTGTGCTAAATGCCAGATCCATTTTCTTTAACAATGACTGGGATTTATTTTCCAAGTGAGTTTATATGATGACTACTTGTTATCTGCAGACTTGGGCTCCAACAACAGCGGTTACTATGACCTGCAGGCGGTTCTGACACATCAGGGTCGATCCAGTTCATCTGGCCACTATGTCGCCTGGGTTAAAAGAAAAGAAGGTAATCATTTCCTTTCACGCTTTTAAGTGCCCTCTAAAAAGCGAAATGTTTGAATGGCCTTCAATAAAGATGCTTTAACAAAACCAGAACTTCATTTTTTCTTTAAGACATTTCATTTGAGCGTATTAATGTTGTAAAACATTAATTGATTTTTCACTGTCTTTTGAACAGATGAATGGGTGAAGTTTGATGATGATAAGGTTAGCGTGGTGTCCCCCGAGGACATCCTAAAGCTGTCCGGAGGTGGCGACTGGCATATAGCATACGTCCTCCTGTACGGCCCACGACGTCTGGAAATACTTGAGTAACAGCGGTTCGCAGATTAAAACTAAAACCATACGTAATTGCCATTTCCGAGCACTGTCTGTATAGATGTGCAATAAATCCTGGTGTCTTTAAAAACCTGACCTTAATATTTTCTGAACTTTTCATGCATCAACATGAGCGGCATGTCATTTGAGGGTGTTTCACCCCCTTCTACGGATGGTAGATTTGACTGAAGTGATTACTGGACCTGATCTTTGTTTGGACTTTGAGCAATTATTTTCTAAATGTTTTCTATATGCATTGTATATTTTAAGCCTGTGGAAAGGTGTTCATGCTCACTATACAGTATCCATTGCAGTCATTACTGGAAATATGTAGTAAATCAATCTAAAAAAGATGTTTTTGGCCACATTTTGTACCTGTAATTATTTTACATTAGGACAAGTGTTTATGATAGTGGGTTTCTCACCCCAAAGAGAGCAACGTTT
Organism: Triplophysa rosa; assembly: GCF_024868665.1. NCBI lineage: Eukaryota > Metazoa > Chordata > Actinopteri > Cypriniformes > Nemacheilidae > Triplophysa > Triplophysa rosa. The sequence goes on from NC_079894.1 coordinate 17,409,940, forward strand.
ACATTGATATGTTGTATGATTGTAGGCCTGCTTTGAATATCAAATGTGCATTTTGTTACTAAAGCACTTTGAGAGAATAGTTCATGGTTAAAATATCACTCTTTGTCTTCTAGCTACTGTGCAACATACACCACCATAAACTCATATGTCCTGAAATACCCAAATACAATCACGTAAGAGCATCTCTGTAATAAGTTATTGACTGCTAGCTTTTCATAAACAGTGAAAAATAAACATGCCAATGAAACTCTTGTGTGTGATTTACAAATATAAAACTACTGGATTCATTTGGTTTTGACATTTATTTCAAAAAGTAAGAACATCACTGAAGAACACAGTTCATTGAAGTACAACATAAACCATGTCATCAAGTTGCAAAATAGGAAGGAGGTGCTGTGAAATAAGCACAGTTACGTTTCATTAAAGGCGTCTGTGATGATGTTGAAGCCAGCCGCATTGAGGGCTGTCACCAGGCTCTCCATCGTAGCATGTGAGCCTTCTCGGTCCTGCCAGGCCACCAACAGCATCTTTGCCTGCAGCTCCACATCCTCACTATCAGCCTCTATCACGCGGATCTCCTTCTCGCTCAATTCCAGATGGTCCGCCAGCATCTTCCACTGGGCTCCGAGCTTGGCGGCGATCTCATCCATCTGACTATTGGTCACGCCTTTGCTCTGAATGCTGGGACCTGGAGGAAGAACGTTATTAAGCAAAATGTCGCATTTTCTGTCATTTTAAAATACACAAGGTGCTTGCTAATGCAGAAACGCTTAACCACAATGCTAATCCAGGGATTCATGTACTCACTGTCATTGCTCTCTTTCAACAGGTTATCTCCATTCTCATCATCGTCTTCCTCTCCTGTTTTTATCTCCTCGGATGGGAGGTCCTTCTATAAAATGAAAAACAAAAGAGCACAACAACATCAGATAAATCATCTTCAACGGCTTCTGATAATAAGATGGATGTGCACTCACAGGAAGCTCTTTGGCCAGTTTGATGACCATGTTTTCCAGATACTCTGCTAGACTTTTGAACTGCTGGTTGGTGGGCTGGAAGAAGTGAGGACTTCTCCTGGACAGCAGCCGTAAGGCTCGCCAGCCGTAGTTTGAGTTGCGCACCACTCTGAGACGAGATGGTAAACAGAATTAATTCTGAGTTCTGGGTCAAATGTGATATTATAATTGAGGATTGGTAAAAGTCTTTACTTGTACTCTTCCTCCACCATGTTCGTTGGATCGGCCTGTTCGATGGCTTCTTCAAAGAAATCCTCTAATGACGGCATGAACTCCCTTCAACCAATAGCAGACGAGTGTTTTAATGCAAAACCTCTCTGACTAAAAGAATAAAGCCATCGGCGTGTTTATAAAACACAAACCTGCTGTCTGATTTGCAGGCCTCCATGTTGTCTGGATTTAGATTCCAGAGCCTTGTGAGCTCCTCACTGTGAAGAATATCAGTAATGTGTTAAAACGTTTATACACGGTATACGTGGTAAATTAAGTCTGCATTATGTCAGAAATACAAACGAGAGAATTGATATTAATATATCTTACTTTCCCATGAGGATCTTACGATCAGGGCCTTTCCCCAGAAAGTCCTCTGGCGCTGGTCTCTTTCTACTGGGCCGGATGGGTTTGGTCTCTGCCGGTCTGAGGGAAATAAATGGATATTCACATATGAGACAGATCAGTCACGTCCATCCTTGACCAACATTTATTTGTTACCATCAAAATTGTTACTGTAGCCTTGTACAGTTTATAAATTGTATTTCATACAATCTATTTTTCAAGCAATACCTTTCTTTTACAAAACTTGGGCAGCCCTCATTCTTCCATGAGTTCCAGTTTTCTTCTGTGTTCAGAATGTGCTGTCGATCATATTGTGGATAAAATAAAATCAGACATACAAATGCCTAACTTTTAACAACCCTTCAGAATAAATGTGTTACAAGAGATGTTTTTAAAACTTTTTAAGTGCATGTTTGTATTTGCTGTTGAATTACCAACTATTAAATTAAAAACTACACCAAGAAACAATTTACCCAAATTATATGAATTTACCCACCTCATCCCTGCTGAACAAAGAAAATTATGAAAATATAGATCAGTGCACTATTCAAATAGGGTAACATGTTGTTAACTTGGACAAAACACACATACGACACTAGTCTTAAGACACACAAGAACCAATGAGATTTGAATGTGCTGCCATATTTAAATTTAGCATGCTGATCGGTATGTTTCCATAGATACACAATGCATCAATCACTAAATAAGCTCAAAATATTAATTTTTATCATTTTGTAATTTATTAACCCTCTGGAGTAACTTGGATTCCTGTAATGATAGATACAGTTGTGCTCAAAAGTTTACACACCCCTTGCAGAATTTGGAAAAAGCTGAAACTTTTGGAAAAATAAGAGGGTTTTTGAAAATTAAGGTTTATTTTTAATTTAGTCCTGCCCTGAGCAAGTTATTTCACTAAAGAAATGTTAACATATAGTTCACACTAAATAATAATAACAGAATTTCTAAAAATAGCCCAGGGCAAAAGTTTACACGCCCCTGATTCTTAATACTGCATGATGTTACCTAAACACTCAATGACAGTTTTTATGTTTAGTCATAGTTGTTTAAGGGTTTCTTGTTTGTCGTGAGTCATTAGACTGTCCACTGATCTTCAAAACAATCACCCAGGTCCTCCACAATCTTTGCTTTTTCAGCATGTCTGGATATTTGACTCTTGTCCAGCAGTAAACTGTATGATGTTGAGATTCCTCTGTTTACGTCGAGGACAATCAAGAGACTCGTACACAACTATTACAATAGATAGAAACATCCAGTGCTGCCCACAAAGTCAACACCATTCATTTAAAGTCAAGTGGGTGTAAACCTCTGAAAATGGTTTTTGTGTAATATTTTTTTTTTTTTATTTTTTTATTTTTTTTTTTTTTTTTTTAATTTTTTTTATTTTTTTTATTAATTTATAAATTTTTTTTTTTAAATTAAATTTTATTTTTTTTACACTAAAACCATTTTCAGAGGTTTACACCCACTTGACTTTAAATGAATGGTGTTGACTTTGTGGGCAGCACTGGATGTTTCTATCTATTGTAATAGTTGTGTACGAGTCTCTTGATTGTCCTCGACGTAAACAGAGGAATCTCAACATCATACAGTTTACTGCTGGACAAGAGTCAAATATCCAGACATGCTGAAAAAGCAAAGATTGTGGAGGACCTGGGTGATTGTTTTGAAGATCAGTGGACAGTCTAATGACTCACGACAAACAAGAAACCCTTAAACAACTATGACTAAACATAAAAACTGTCATTGAGTGTTTAGGTAACATCATGCAGTATTAAGAATCAGGGGCGTGTAAATTTTTGCCCTGGGCTATTTTTAGAAATTCTGTTATTATTTTTTAGTGTGAACTATATGTTAACATTTCTTTAGTGAAATAACTTGCTCAGGGCAGGACTAAATTAAAAATAAACCTTAATTTTCAAAAACCCTCTTATTTTTCCAAAAGTTTCAGCTTTTTCCAAATTCTGCAAGGGGTGTGTAACCTCTTGAGCACAACTGTATATGTGCTTTTAGAAGAACATTTTAGATCCCAAAGAAGCTAACACGACAGCACTTTACTTAAACATTTTTTGCATTCATTAAGGAAAGTCTGTCATATACCACTGGGATGGCATAAGGTGAGTAAATTATATAAACATTACTATAAAAAATATATATAAGTAGTATCAAAACAAACTACTTGAATTCATCTTGCATCCACTATTTACCTCAACCATAGACGCAAACTTGTCACCATCTGGAGGAGTTTCTCTTAGTAGCTTAAATAGAACGAGAGACAGGTGAATTGTGATAAAAGGTTTGCCTACACACCTACAATACACTGATGCTATAGACTTTCGGACAGTAACAAACCTGATAGACAAGTTTGGTTGTGTCCTCAATCCACAAAGACTGGTCATCATTCAAAACACAACTGGAACTGCTATTGAAAAGCAAAAACAACCACCAGTAAAGGATTAAAGTCTCAGAACAACTCAAAGTAAAGAAATCTTTTGTTTTTCTGCCTCTCTGACCTCTTGAACTTGACCTGACCCTTGAGGTACTGGAAGAGAATGAGGTATTGAAGCAGAACGTGTCGTCTGAAATTGCTGTCGCTCAGCTGAAGATCCATCAACTGCTCGAAGATGATGGGAATGTGTTATTATCACCACTCAAATGTTCACAGCTACACTGATGTGAAGAACTTGTTCTAAACACTGACCTTCTCACTGGTTAGAAACTTGGCGAAGTAGACGTGATCGCCTGCAGCAGTCCTCATCTCCTCCAGCTTTCTCTTAGACGCCTGCATGTCATCCAGTTTATAGCTCTTAAACACGGCTAGCGTCTCATCTGAGTACTGCAGAGAACAATGAGAAATCACATTAGCACGATTATCTCTGTTGGAAAAAGTTAAATAACAAAGGTACACTGATAAATACTTTAAGAAAAGTCATCCATGAGAATTTGTCGTAGCATTGTAGGGGGTTCCTAAAATAGTCCTGGAGTGTCCAGAACTTTCTGTACAGGTTGTAGTCAATAGGAATGGAACTACAAAAAAAATGCAGACAACATTACGTTTAATTGACAGATTTCTCTTGAATTTAATAATCTATTAAAATTCATTAATAATCATCATTTAATAATCATTCAAAAATTATACATATTCTATTGTTAGGACATTGCTTTACTACTTCAAATATTTTAACAACACTTAATGATCTCTCACCAGGGTGCAGGTGCATCTTCATCACCCATCTCCCCTTCCTCTACCTCCATCCCATCCTCCTTCACGTCTGCATGCTAGAATAACAAAAGCATAAAAGTTAAAAAAGAAAAGAAAGACACCAATAGCTGTTTGGCACCAACTCCATTAATGCCAATATTTAGTTCACCCACAACTTCACCTGGTTCATTTATGTCAGTGTGATTTATTTACCGGCATTCCAAGTGTGCTCTCCTGTTCATTTTTGTTAAACACAGTAATGTTGTCCAGGTTGAATTGACTCTGTAAGTTTAGTCCTGATGACATAAAAGATGACATCATGTCAGTTACAAAGAAAAGTATGGCACCGAGCAAACCAAATGTTAAAAGAAAACCTACCAGATTTTTCAGACAGAGGGAAGAGACGTGCTAAAAACAGCTGGATCCGTCCGCAAAATACTGTATTCTGTGTCTTAGAGAGTCTTCTGAGGAGATCTGTAGTGCAAGAGTATTATGTTAGGCTACTAGAATTCACATTTTTATATCAGTGCTTTACTTCAAACCGTAATTCAAGAAGAACAGAAAAGATGACAGAAAATATAGAATCTTATGAAATCCCATTAATGCTAAAGGAACAAAAATCATAACTCACCATTACACATTCTTAACAAGTAGTTTTTCCCCGCAGAGTAAAAAGTATTCTGTAAAAATGAAAAAGCTGTTAATAGTACTCCTTATATCTGACCTCCATCTGTTAAACAACCATCAATTTAAACTCACAGACTTCCATGTAGAGACTTTTTCTTCAACAAAGCAGAAAATTTTGTCACATTGGTCCAGCGGAAGACAGTCCAGAACATCACCCAGCAATAGAAAGGGAGAGGTAGCAGAGCAGATGCCTGTGTGGGTAAATGCATGAAAAAGTCAATCAACCTACGCAGAAACATCCGTGATCTTCAAATGGTTTCTCACACATGCTACATGTACAGTAGGACACAAGAAAAATCATTCATTACAGATGTGAGGAAGCAGTTCATGTCTAGTACTACATACCTTCAGTCACACAGTCAATACTGATGTAGATCAGAGAAAGGAAATCCTCAACATTCACTTTCTGCTGAACCTGGAAAATAACGTAAAACATCTTGTTTTCCCAAACCTCCAACCTTGGCATTGCAAGTGCCAGCTGATCTACAAAAACATCTCGCTCTCAAAAAGATAATCAGACGATTACATCAGTAAATGTACGCAAGGAACATATGGACTCACTATCTGCTCTTCAAGGACTCCACGTAGAGCCTGATCAAGAGTGCTTTTCTTCTCTGTTTCACTGTGAACAATCCAATGACATTACTCAGATCTCAATAGCTGTACATTCAAACCTATTCAAATCTGAAAACACTCACTCATGCACATACAAAATTAAGAATGCCTTTCATATATTAACCCACAATAGAAAAACAACAGCTAAGGTTCTTACTTTCCAGGCAGATGACTGAAAGCGCTGGTCAGGGGTTTACAGTTCCTGATATCCACAGCACTTTTGGTGGCAGCCTGCAGAAAAGATCGGATTGATTCAGGTTACAAACTACAACAACAAATAGGACCAAGGTAGAAACGTGCTTTCTTTTCGACAGGGTATTGGTATCGCAGATATAACTTACTATGGCAATACCATGGATTTTGGATGTGCCGTGTTATTACCATATTTTTGCGTACATACATAAATACATATAATATATACACACACACACATATATATATATATATCGGTCATTGATCGTTATTATATATGGTTAATCGTTTACCGTAAATTTATCTCTGGCCTCAGTAAAGTTAAATAGGACCGGCGGCGACATCTTTACTGGCGCTTTGTCCGTCTGACCCCTGATAGATTATACTTCCGGTTCACGTTAAGTATCAGCGAATTCGGAAATTTTTATGAATTGTCCAGCAGATGGCAGTCACGTGCCTTTACATTTCCTCAAAACAACAAATTACATGGTAGAATGAAACTGTCAGTGTCACCACAATAAAACTTTAGTATTACCGCTACTATCATATCAAATAAACAGGTCATAAATAGTCTAAAACTGTGGTTCTCAAACTGGAGCTGGGGGCACTTTTTATGGCATTTTAAGAAATGCAGAATTTAGGCCTACCATAAATTCTATTAAATCAAACATCAGAGAAATATGACGACTATAAAATTTATGTTCATGCATTGTGTAACGTAATATGTTTGTGGTTTACTTAAAATATGAAATATGAGATTTGATTTTGTGTAATATGTTTTATTTGTGGGCAGGGGGTAGTTTGAGAACCAATGGTCTAAAAATGATAAATGAAGCAACATGTGTTGTGAAGAAGGTTATATTTACATAGGCATTGGTGATCAATAAATGAAGAACATTAACGAGTACACATAGCATCTCATGTAGTAAATTATCGAAGAACCAGACATTCATGTTTTTGCCGTTTATTGTTTGGTTGTTATCACAAGTGGATCAGAGAAAATCCTCTGAATGTCAAGCACATCTAAAGTCTAAACATTTCATGCTCTTGTTAAACCACATATAATCAGGACAAAACTAATAAATGAGGGCAATAACTCATAAAACAATAAGAATTAATTTGTACACCATGTTTATTTATTGCAATCCATTAGCCTGACAAATGAATGAAAATATCCTGTGTGTTGGGATGATGATGCATGTGAATGTTGAAGCCTGCAGCTGTACAATGAGCTTATTTCAGTTTCATCAGATGCTTATTGAATTGTGTTTTAATTTTACACACACAGGTGGTGCTTACCCACGAATTACTGCATACGTCAGCAGACAGAGTGGCAGAATAACATAGTAAAATCCTAGACTGTCCAAGAATGACGCATATCCAGTCATAAGATGAAGGTCAAGTTACTAACTGTGACAAAATCATCGCTGGCCTTCCTTTCCTTCCTTTCCTTTATTTGTTTGTTTGTTTGTAGGGCAAGACAATGGTTTCAATAGATCTGATATTCAGCTTACAAACAACGTAATGATAATTAGCTTTAAATATCAAATCAGTAAGAGTAAATGGATTGTATTATAAAGTGGATTCCCATCAAAACACTGCATCAGTATCCTGTAGAATAAGCTTCTGTAGATGGGTGCTATAATCTCTATTCACTCATCTCCCAGACCTCCTGCAACACAAAAACACACAAATACACTATCAGTGCTCACCAAATGGACACCACTTTTCATGATTTTTTGTTGATTTTATGCATTTTTTATTTAATATTTTGCTTCTGTAAAAACCTGACAAGTAAAATAAAATATATATGTAAAAATAAATATGTTTCATAAAACGCATAGGATATATTCGATCATACACTACATTTTACATGTACATTTTATTGTGCCATAAAATAAATGGGGACCATTTTGTGGGTGAACTATTCCTTCAAGTCTTATTTTTGGTGAAATAAATGACAGACCGAAAGAAAAAATATGCCCAGCATATCTGGGAACTCCTTCAATACTTTTAAAAAGCATCATGGAACCTCAAAGAAACTAATGCTAAGATTGCATTTTTACAATTATTGGCAAAAGGTGGCTACTATGTATGAAGATATTACTTATATATCTAATACTAATATATTCATTTTTATTTTACTTTGGTCACATCACAATTCCCTTCCCAAGTATATTTTTCTACAATAAGCTATTTTTTACTATCCGTTGAAAAAAACAGCATATGCTGGTTAGGTAGGTTTTGAAGCATGGTAGCTGGTCTGTGCAGGTTTAAGATGGTCATTTGCTGGTTTAAGATGGTTATCTCCTGGTTTAAGATGGTCATGAGCTGGGTTAAGCTGGTTATGAGCTGGTCCCAAGATGGTCATGTGCTGGTTAAAGCTGGTCCCGAGCTGATTTAAGATAAACCAGCTAGGACCAGCTTAAACCAGCACATGACCAGCTAAAGACCAGCACATGACCAGCTTAAACCAGCACATGAACAGTTTAAACCAGTACAAACCAGCTACCATGCTACAAAACCTACCTAACCAGCATATGCTGTTTTTTTCAATGGGGATAACTGCCAAAATATAACAAAATATTTTATTTTTGATTTTGGGATAAAGCTATGCCCTAAACATGTTTTTGGGAGATTCATCCAAAACCTTATGTTCAGTGTTAAATACAAGACATTCATAAATATTTTTCAAATTATATTCATGCCAATCGTGGTGGTGCTATTTTTTCCTTTATCAATGTCAGCTCTTTAAATTTGGCTTGTAAATAGTCTCTGTGAAGCTATGCAGGGTTGTTTGTTTTTACCTCATCAGCACAATGTGAGGAAACTGATAACTGAACTTTTGGGTGTTACAGTTCTGTCACTTGATAAATTTATGTCAAAAGTGTCACCCCACCCACAGTCAAGACATCAAGACAAGCTCCGTTCCCTTTAAGCGTGGTTAGCATGGTACAGCCAGGGGAAGTCAAGAGCTCTTAAGACAGCAAGTTTTCTTAATATGGTTGTTTTACATTCTTCCATTCAATTGCACATTGGCTCACTGGTAGGTTGTGGTTTAAAAGCAATCATAGTAATTTCCATCCTCACTATCATCACTCCTGAATCCCTGCCGAGAAGTGATGCAAATCAGAGGGGGAGTGAAAGTGCGATACTGGATAGAGCGATATCACTCTTATATGATTCATAGTGTGTATGACGAAAATTACACAGAGTTCCATATTTAACCATGTGGGTGAAAATACAGAGAGCAATGACATAAACCTAAATGGATTAAAAAATATCAAGTTCAAGGAAAAAGTACATGAAGAAAATGAGGAGTGGTTTTCTATCAAAAATTCCATGACGTTTGGGTGGTGGCCGGGGCGTTCCGCTAGGTGGTTGTTTAAATGGAGCGTTCACCCAAAAATGAAAATCTTTCATCATTTACTCACCCTCATGGCTTTCCAAACCTGTTTTACTTTCATTCTTCTGCAGAACACAAAAGAAGATATTTTGAAGAAGATGGTAAGCTAACAACATTAGACCCCATTGACTTTCATTGTATGGACACAAAACCAGACAAAATATTCTTTTGTGTTCTACCGAAGAAAGAGTCATAATGTATACAGGTTTTGAACGACATTACGGTGAATAAAGGTTGACAGGCTTTTTATTTTGGGGGAGTATATCCTTTTAATGGCTCGGGTCAAATAGGACCACCCCCAAGATATTTTGTAATATATAACTTCCCCCTTCTTTAATTTATGTCTAATGGGATTTTGTCTCTTTTAGGGTACGCTAGACAAAAATCTAAGATAGGACAAACCTATACAAACCACTAAATTCGAGGTATCATTCACGTACAGTAAGTTTGAAACTTACAGCTAGAGTTTGTTCAAATAGTTTGTACTAGACACATTATATATTTCTCTAACCCCCCTCCAATAACTTTCACATATTGTAAACATGGTTTATTTGTATTGTATACTATTCATCATTTCAGGCGACTCTCACTGCTTTTTAATCAAAACCTCCAATTCATCCGATAAATCAGATGTATTTCTCCTATAGTATACTTTAGTTAGTACTGTATTTGTGTTCACTGTACAAAAATTCAAGACTAAAATAGCAAACAGCCATCAGACTACAACCACTTGTGTTTTATTTTGCCTCTTAATTCATTAGACAAATAAAAAAAGAGTAAATGCACTAAACATCATAGGCTTCCAAAGGAAGTTATGATTATCATTAGTGTACTTGCCAAAAATGTCAAGCATGCGCTTAAAACTCTTTACATCCCCACTATGTTCTGATGTGTTTCGGAAGGTTCACTAATTTTTCAGTGACGTTTGAAAAGGCGCTAAAGATTGATGCTCAAATCTCACAGGGCAAAAGCTCTATCCAAAGACAATGAATAGCAGTTACATAACAGGACTAAGAGTAGCGTCCATTAAAAAATGATATCTACGCAAGCGGATTCATGCATACAATGCCTCTGATGGTGCCAAATAGGAAACGAAATCCTCCCTTTCAAAATGTGCCAATGAATACATTATTTTCAAATATGTAACATATAGTACAAAGCTAAGACATTGGGGTCGTGACATTGGCTAGAAGCCAGCTTTGTTAAATGATCTGTAATTCGCGGCAACGAACAAGTTGCTGACTGGTGTGACAGCTTTAGTAGCAGTTAGAGTCTGGAGGTGATACAGAAGTTGACATCAGCTCGGTTTGGCGGTTCTTGTCAACTGCTTTGCAGAAGTGTTGAGAGTATTTGTTCTTAAATTTGTAAAACATCATAGCTACATGCCGCATATCCTTTACCTTTAAGTAACCAAACCAATACGAAACCAATAATATTTCTACACAGAGTAAACTTCAGAAGGTGAAATAAAAGAACGGACAGAAAAAGCGGGTAAAGAGGGTAAAAAAATCTGAAATGGTAAAGCTCTTTTAATGTATCTATCAGTATATACACAATGAAATAAAAATAAATTGTGACAGATGTCTAAAAAGGGTATGAGTATTTACAAGACTCATCACATGTCATGGTCTGGGCCACTGACCAGAATCAGATCTGGGGGTTCGGGGTTCGATTAGGGGTTCAGTCGCAGAGGTTTCTGGTTCCGTGCCTTTCAGAACATTCATGCGCTTGCCAAAGCCCTCCTTCTTTGGGTACAGCAAGAAGTCGTAGACAAGGGCAGCAGCCACCCCTCCACACATGGGTGCAATCCAATATATCTACAGCACAGAAATAATTACATTTCAGAAGTAAGAAAGCTGTTTTCATATCAAATTCTACCTACTCCAAAAGTGATTGATTAACTTAAATAGAGCAAGGGTTACTAGTATGTGCCACAATGTTCATTTTAAAACAATTTTGACTATTTACCAGTGAGGTTTAGCAGAGGACACAACCAAATATGCTTAGCTAAACATTAATAATGGCATTTACTCTCATTTTTATTCAAACAACAATCACGATTTACCCAGTGGTTTTTGAACGCTTCAAGAACAACAGCTGGTCCGAAAGATCGAGCAGGATTGATGCCACACCCGGTGTAACTGATCTATACAAGGAATAGGAATAGAAAGTAAATCAGAATAGAGAATCAGTAAAACATGCCTAAGTCTATTGATATACGTAAGTTTCTACATCATTGCTAAGAAAAAGTTTAATATGGCATACTTACTGCGACCAGGTGTCCTAAACCAACCGATAGTCCGATGGCAAGAGGTGCGGAGCCCGTAACATCAGTTCGACGTTTATCTGTTGTGGCCAGGACACAGAGGACCAGCTGCATTGTTGCAAAAAGCTCAATGGCAAATCCCTGACCCACTGATACACCAGAACTCAGCTATGAGAAATAAAAAAATATTATATTATAACGGTTAAAAATGGTGACATATATGATGACTATCGATACACAGTCATGTCAGAATAGTAAAATCAGACAAAAGAAAAGAAAAACACACGAATTGCAATTAAATGGTAATATTATGATTTTATATGCCATTGATCAAAGATGAAATCTCCTTATATGTTGTTAACTCTTTTCATGTACTCCAGCAAATATTTCCCAGGATGAGTTATATATATATAGACGGTTTCGTCGAACGCACACGCCTGGCCCAAAGTTACCTTCCGGTCTGTGTTTGGTTATAATATAACAATTTGTTAATATTAATATTAAGTAATTTATAGGTTATTAATATTAATTAATATGAATATTTTATTGTTCATAATTGTATTAAATTAAATTAAAACTATTCAACAGTTACAGATTCTTTGCGGAGACAAACAGTAAAAGATTTCTACCTATAAAACTTTACAAATTAAAGTCACTTGAATACAAATGATATTACACTGACTTCTCGTGGTATTTTGTATAACTTATAAAATGAAGGTGAAATATGTTCAATTATTTTGATGAGTTACAAGAAAAACTTTGTTTTAACATGACTTACTGGGCACATAATTTTTTACAGTGCATGTGATAACATTAACCAATAAAACCAATCTGCCATTACCTATCTTCTTTTTCTTTTTTTTAAATATCCCTGCTTGAAATAGTTGTATTTGACATAATCTGTATTTATCTGTATTTTTTATATATTTCTTTTATTCTGTGTAGTGTTATTTGTATGCACCATGGGTCTGAGAGTAACGCAATTTCAATCCTCTGTATGTATGTACTGTACTGTACATGTGGCAGAATTGACAACAAACAGACTTTGACTTTCACTTTTGACTAAAAATGCTCAGATATTACAGAAATACCGCCATTATATTAATTAATGTAATTTATGTCAGTTTGAAATTATTTGTCCATAACAAACATACAAATCCACAAAAAACATTTTTGTAATTGAATTTCTTTAAATTTGGGTGACAACTAGCTCCAATGTTAGCGATCATATCTTAATATTCTGCAGTAAGCAACTTACCATATTGAGGCCCAGTGTTGTTTCCGGGTCCGGGCTAACTTTGAACATGATGCCACTTGCCAACACAGCCCCCACCATCTGGGCAATAATATACATGAAGGCCCTGAAGAAGCTGATCTGACAGCTAACTAACAGTCCTAAAGTAACAGCTGGATTCAGGTGAGCTCCACTGATATGCCCTAAACTCTGAGCCAGTGTGGCGATAGCCAGACCAAAAGCTAAGGCAACTTTAACCTCTTGGTCAGGAAATCGGTTGTGTTTGTTACCGATTGCTGAGGCTATCCCAATAAAAATAAAAAGGGTCATCCCCACAAACTCGGCCAAAACTGCCCTCCAAAAAGACCAACTTTTAAGCTCCCGTGCCATTATGTGAATCGTTCCCTTCAGGCCTTTGAGCTAGTTAATGAAAATGCTGGCTAAGCTTGCACTTATAAACACTTGGTGAAGGGAAGCTGTCAGGAAACTGGTTTTAACAAAGAAACCACAACGACATTTAACTAGAAGTAGTTAATTGTCACAACTGCTGGATCTTTCAATGGATCTTTTTCTTTAAGGTTGGTTTCACGTTTAGTTCGATTGCCCGGTCCGAACCCTAGTTCGATTGCCCCCCCTCCCCCCCCCACTGGACTGCATTCATATAATTTTTGGGGGGTTCCGAACCGAAAATGCATAACATTGCTCGCTTCACTTTTATACATTTATGTTTTTGAACCGTTATTTTTGTTTCCAGAGCTTCAGTACACTGAAAAAAATTATACTTTAAACGAACATAATTAAATTATGGACAGTGGTTCCACACAACTGAAATATGTTATCTCTACTCAAATACTTAATGTAAAACGAACTAAACTGAACTGAGTAAACTTAAACAACCATGTCCAAATAATGTCCAAATAACTTGAATCAAATAAGTTCATCCTACTAAAAGTATTTAAGTAGCGATAACATGTTTCCATTATGTGGAACCAGCTGTTATTTTTAACACACTAAATAAGCTAAATAAAGCTCTTATTGTTCGGAGTTAGCCAGAAGTTGGTTTTGTTAAACTTTCGGCATACCCCAAGTACCTGCTTTTTTATTAAAGCAATTTTAAATCTGGTTAGCAGGTCCTCAACCCAAGCACATGCTCTACACTTTACCACAATGGTAACCCCCCAAAAACATTAACACACCAGAAACTCTTTTAAATACAAACATAAAAGAGTATTAAACATGAACAAATATCCGTGTTTCATCATTTTGATAAAAGATGTATAAAATAACATTTTATTGCAACTTTTACTCTCCCTATTCAGCCCCGTGCAAAGCATGATGGGAAGTGGAAATCCTGTTCCTAGTTAATAACGCTACTTTAATACAACTAAATTCATTTATGTTGTGTTAACTTGATTTATTTTAGTACATTGAACAAGCATCAAATATGATTTTGATCTACTTGATTGAAACATGTTAATTTAAAATGTAAACATTTAGTTAAGCCAAAGCATTACTGTTTTTAGTCCGTTTAACACAATGCAATTGTGTTTGAACATAAAACCTAATACAATGGTGTTAAAACCTCAACTCAACTCTCAACTCAACTTTATTTATATAGCGCTTTTACAATTTTCATTGTTACAAACAGCTGCACATGAGACACATTGACTACAAGCAAAACAATCAAAGTTGTACCTGCAAAAACAAGAAAAGGTTGAAAACACAGAAGACAGCACACACCCACACACAAAACACTCCACACACAACAGACACGCACCAACACACACAGACACAGAGACACACACACACGGATGGACGCACGCACACAACACACACACACACACGACGTACGACGTACGCACACACACACACACACACACACACACACACACACACACACACGTACGTACACAGACAAGTACGCACACACACACATGCTCAGTGAGAGCACACAATTTAGGATAAAGGAGAGAGAAGCACAGGTCAAATATAACAGATAATAAATTCCTATATGCAATATTAATTAAGTAAAACTTTAAGATTCTAAAGCAGCCCCCCCGGTCAGGCAGATAGTGCAAAAACAGTATGCAAACGGTGGCGAGGAACCCAAAACTCTAATCGAGAAAAAAAACCTCAGGAGAACCCAGGCCCAACCAGGGGATTCCAGTTCCCCTCTGGCAAAAGCTGCTGCCTCTGCACAAGCTCCAGAGAACTTGCACAACAAGGCTAAATAAAATAAATAAACTTAATAATAAAATAAATTATAGTTTAAGATTATCATTAATAATCTAATAGCATTTGAAGTTTTGTGGTGAAGACATGTCAAGAGACCGCGTCCTTCTTTATCCAGCTCTATCATCTCAGCTCTTGTCAGGTCCCCACTTCCCATTCTCCGCTCTACCATCAGGTCAGGCCATGAACTGCATCCTGCTCGCTGTGGTAACCTTGGAACAATGAGACAAGACTGGCTGAGAGTAGAGTACTGTTCTGTACTCTTTGATGCAACAAGTACATCAGTTGTGTTTTTGGTTCCGGTTGATCTAACTAATGCAGCCTAAACCCTCAGAAGATTTATATTATGGAAGAGTAGTGTATGCAAGATTAAAAAGATGCGTCTTTAGTCTAGATTTAAACTGACAGAGTGTTAAAACAAAATTAATTGTTTAAATAAAGTGAACAGTATCGTAAAATCATTTTTTTGAGTGTACATAACGGCACTTTCATCTGTGAGTGTACTGCAAATGCTCTTAAGAACGCTGACGGCGAACAGAAATGAGACATATAGCTCTCTGCTTGGAGCGCCCCAGTCACGCTCGTCAGAAAAGTGAGTGAAACACACACACAAGCACACATTTTTAACAAATAATACGTCATTAATAGTGGTTCACTTCCGCGATTTGTTACGATTGCGCTCATATCAGCAGCGAAGCGTACTGGAGTTCACATGAACCGCACCCCAGACCTCCCTTTTTAAGCGGATTTGGGTACAGTTCACGGGTGCACACCAAAAGTGCTAATGTGAAACCGGCCACCATTTCTTTTTACACCGTTGGCTTGACAAAAGCTTGTTGCACTTTCGGTTGCATGCAAAGACCTGCATCTACTCTGCACCCCCCGGTAAGGGGAAACTGTAAACCGTCATTTATTTACCTAGTAAAAGCCACACGTGCTGCGTTACGTCACATTTCCTCAGCAATATTTGTTCTTCATCATTGTGTGCCTCCCTGAATTCCGCATTCAGATTTATACAAAGGTTGTGTGAAAGCATCACATTTTAGTGGCAGGACACAAGACTCCCAGTCGACCAGGAAAACCTCTACATTTAGGAGACAGGATAAAGTGACCGCTCTGCCACACAAAAGATCCACTTAAATAGACCTGAGAAAGGAAAAAAACAATTCTAGGCGCTGTTTGGACATCAGTAGTTGACAAAACAAACATCCTTTCGCATCCAAGTTTCCCAAAGAATGTAAAACGCATCAAAACGACAGTTAAAGCCTGTGCAACAGATTTCTAAAACTAATATAATTTATGTTCTAATCTATTTCATAATGTAGGGGAAAAAGCGTACTTACATGCCCCAAAGTTATTTTTGCATTTTCTGTCATTTTTGCATTGTGAGTGTTGTCAGATTTCCTACTCTGCAGTGAAAACCTTATGTTTTGTCACAGCTTGCTAAGTAGTTGCTAAGTAGTGCAGAATTTGCGAGAATTATTAAAACTGTGCAAGGACTTGACTTGAGTAAAAAATAAAGTTAGTCTGAAGGTTTGGCGTCAATTTCCACACACACATAAAAAGAAGGCAAGAACTGGTGAGAAAGTAAATTTTCATGTACAGCTGGTAGGCGTCCTAGACCTGCAGATAACCCAGCGGTGATGAAAGAGAGCTTTTGACATCAAAATACTGATACTGTACGACATAGCCTACTAGTACTATTGCTTGTAAGGCCAACCAAAGAGTCACAAATGCATGCAAAATAAAGACACTTAAAACAACAACAAAACATTATAAAATATTTTTAGAAATAGAATGTTTTTATAGAAATATTTTAATATATAGCTTGCCAATACACAGCATATTTATTACTAACTAGGGATGTAACGGTATCAACATTTCACGATACGATATTACCTCGATATGAAGACTACGGTACGGTATTTATTGAATTTTGTGCAGGAAAAAAACAAAAACAAATGAAGACTTGGAAAAATGTGGCATAAGTGTTTATTAAACTATGACTGAACAAAGATCACATTTATTATTTTTAGATTAGGTAATTTTAAAGTGCAAAGAACAGTAATATAATAGCATAAAAATTAATAACATAAAAATTGAGAACATGAAACATGAAAAAATTAAAATGAAAAAAGTTTGAGTTGATTGTCAACTTTTAACAACTCACAACCAGTCAGGTACTCGCCTCATTCACTGCTTCACTCACTGCTATTTTTTTTTCTCCTTGTATCATCATGAAACTTTTCGGGGTGATGTAACAAATGGCTCTTCATATTAGTCGTATTCCCCGAATTGTACTTCACCGCAGTCTGGCAGTGTCTGCATATTGTTTTTTTTGTCTGTCCGTCACCTTTTCTCGTTTCTTGTTACGGAAAACCGAAATGCTTCCACACATGCGATTTATAATTCACTTTAGCTTCAACTAGAGGTGGGCGGAATGGCCAAAAATCTATTTCATGGAATGAGTAATTATATTTCATGGTAACGATATATTTCATGAAACAATCTCCCATTATAATTCTATATTTTATACCTCATTTTTCTTAGATTGATTTAACTAATTTATTTATTACAGTTCATTTAAATGCTCACCATAGTTAAAATGTAGGTAAGTTATGAAAATGTACTAAAGATATCAAATTTTATTTTTATTTTATATTTATCTTCTGGCTATGTCATATGTACACAGTAGGAAGTTAGACAACATATATAACAATAAAGTATGAATATGCACAAACAATGAGAGTACAGTATATGACTAAACTGGTGTTCATGGGGTCTGTACTGTAGGTCTTTATCGCTCTTCACTCTCTATTAGATGAGCACTTTTAGTGTGTTGCGACTCTCTGTCTTTAGGTTTGTTTATTCTCGGGCTTGTTTTTGCACTGCGAGTCTCTGGTGACTCCTCACGCGTCTCCCAAAACTGGAGGTAGAAGCGCGTCACATCAAAGCGCTCACGCGCTCGCGAGCATCATCGCGCATTTCAACGCAAGTTTCACCTTGGCTCGCCTGAAGTTAAACTTTATAAAACTATTAACAGCTTTTCAAAACAACCTGACTTCTGAAATACGTGTTGAGAATGAGCTTTTTTAAATGCTGGCGCAGATCCCTGCACGAGCACTGCGGGTGAGAGAAGCGCCGGACTGGAGCGGATCACTAAACTACAGACTGAAAGAAGGTCAAAAGAATGTTTGATACGTTCATTTGTTACGGGTGGATTAATTCATTAGTTTTTTTCAGAATAGCGCCTAATTTGCAGAGCGCCGAGTTAACCACGCCTACTTATTTACATTCCGCGGAATACACGGAATAGAAAAATCTCTTACGGTTGACATTTTATTCCGCGGTAACGGAATATTCCGTCATTCCGCCCAGCCCTACTTCCACACATCCTATTTATAATTTGCTTTAGCTTCAACAATTTGTAAATCCGTTTCTATGCCACTAGCGGCATCCGCCATTTTCGCTCAACTTGATCTGTAGCGGGCGGCAGCAGAGCGCAGAGGATGATGGGCACGCATGGGTTGATGGGAATTGTAGTTCCCGCTTTCCTCAACTCGCTCCATTCGGCTGAAAAAACTACACTTTGCCTGGAAGATCTATCGTCATGCGACCACGATAGTATCGAAAAAAAATGCTATCGCGATACTTCGATATTTACAATACTGTTACATCCCTATTACTAACCCTTCAAAATATGTCCTGTAAAGATAAAACCTGACTTAAATATACCTTATTTGCAGCCAGGTGACGTAAAACACTTGGAAAAGCCATAGACACTAAATTTGTACCTGTAAAGGCCAACAAATGCCACTTTAATGCCATAAAAGTTAATATTGATTTAAATTATAAGTGCATGTATGTATTTATTTACTTTAAGGTACGTCATTCAGGAACACTGGCTTACTACACAAACTTGGAACAATAAGAAAAGAAACAGAGATGCGACATTCCTTAGGTGTGGAACAGGATACAGGGCAGGATAAGATGCACAAAAGGAGGGAGGTGGGCTTCCAGCCTTTATCCATGTGGTTCTAGCCAATGGTCCACTAAACATCATTAGCAACTGCAATACAGAAGCACATGATGCCATCTTCACCTCTATTCAATATTTAGTCAATCTTGTGACTCTGAAATTGTATCATTCTCCTAAAATTTTAAATATTGGCTTTTCACATCTCAGTGGGCAAATCGAAAAGTAAATCATTACCACCAGCAAATAATATCCCAGACTGTGAAACTAGGACATGGAACTTAAGTCAACTTTAAAACTTTAGTGATAAGCTTTGACATTTAGTTTGACATTTTAATATTCTTATATTAAATATTTGACATGAAATATTCATTCTCTGCAATTCTGAAAAACAACAACAAACCCTATCAAACATTCCTATCAGTGGCTTTCTTATCTGTCATGAAGCAGGATTCCATATTTGCATATCTGGCTGTTTAAATATTTGTGTTGACAAACACAAAGTTATGAACTCAAGATTGAGCACATGATGGTAGCAAATAAATCAAACCAGGATTAGACTCAGATCATGCTATAAATGAAGATGCTTCAAAACTGCTGAAAAACCTGAAGGGAGAAACAAAAGGGTTGTATAATGTGTTAACAAGACTTGAACAAGAACCAATCATATGCAAAACTAAATCAACAAGCCCCTAATGACCTAATGATTAAACCAATGCAGAACACACCCAGACCCAATCTGGTCAAGGTCAATGAACACAAGACAAAAGCATGGAGAACTAAATTTAAATCTAAAATACATTACTACGAAAACGGATAACAAAAATAAACTAAGGAAACTGAAGTTATAGTAAACACGCCATGACATCACATAAATCAATACAAAGCCAATGCAGAGGTTATTTTTTCTTATCACAGGTCACAGGAATTTTTCTGACATTATATAAAACACAAGTCGTCAGTTTGAAGGTCAACAAAGACTTAAGATGTGGAATGCATCAGTTAACATGGGGCTGACATTTTTGTTTTTGTTTATGTAAAAAGGATATGACTGACATTTGCTATTCACATAATGATAGTTGTCTCAGAAGGTCAGCTTGTTGTTAAGTGCATCACTTAGATATTTGTACTTCTCTCTCCAGTGCTTTGGTTTTTATGGACAGTTAACATAAAAATGTACAGTATATTTCTGCTTACAGACATAACAGATCAAAGATAGTTGGAGCTATTCTGTTCTGTTCTGTTCTGTTCTATATGTTAAACATGCCATTTAAAAACATTGTGTCTGTGTTTTCTAGCATTTACCACTTTGTTACGTCCATGTGCTGCTCTGTACGTTCTCTCTCGTGTTTTCGCTTTCACAGACGCCGCCATTGGTCCACGAACATACCTGTTCCCGCCCCTCTCGTGTGGCATCATCGCCTGATCTCCATAACATCTCACACTGTGCTCAGATTATTCCCCTTATCTAGAGACTCTAACATTCTCACATTTGTCTCCTCTAAAGTTTCATAAGAGATCTCCGTAACATCTCACACTGTGCTCAGACTTTTCTCCTTAGCTAGAGACTCTAACATTCTCACATTTATCTCCTCTAAAGTTTCATAAGAGATCTCCATAACATCTCAGACTTTTCTCCTTAGCTAAAGAGGCATTACAGCCGGCCTAGAAGACATCTCAGCTTGGATGAAAGAGCATCACCTCCAGCTGAACCCTGCCAAGACAGAACTACCTCACGGTGCAACACGATCTCACCATCCAACTTGTCAATAACCACAATCACTCCTTCCAAAACAGCCAGGAACCTCGGAGTCATTGAACAGCTGTCAAAGACAAGGCGGTCATGCTGATATGCCTTATTCAACATTAGAAAGGTTAGACCCTATCTCACTGAGCATGCGGCACAACTCCTTGTCCAGGCCCTGGTAATCTCAAGGTTGGACTACTGCAATGCTCTCCTTGCTGTTCTTCCTGCAAAGGCCATCAAACTGCTCCAGCTGGTTCAGAACGCAGCAGCACGCCTCGTCTTCCAACAGCCCAAAAGGGCTGAAGTGCCACCCCTTTTCATCTCTTTCCACTGGCTACCGGTTGAAGCCCGTATCAGATTCAAGTCACTAATGCTTGCCTACAGGACTATCACTGGATCTGCACTGGCATACTTTCACACCTTCCTACACTCCTACACCGACACGAGCTTCTACACGAGCGGCGTCTTGTATTGCCTTCTCATAAGTGCAGTAAATCGCTTTCCCGCTCATTCTCCTTCACAACTCCTTCCTGGTGGAACATTCTTCCTAACTCAGTCTGGTCAACCACATCTCTCACAACATTCAAAAAACTACTTAAAACCCATCTCTTCTGTGAATACTTGACAGACAAATGAAAAGAAAAAGAAAAACACTAACCCTCTCTCTTTCTCTCAACAGGTATTGTTCTGGCTTTTGTTGAAACTAGTAACTTTGTATTAGCACCTATTGTATTATTTCTCCTATATGACATATCGCTTATTGCTCCCTGAACTCTCTGTAAGTCGCTTTGGATAAAAGCGTCTGCTAAATGACTAAATTTAAATGTAAAGACTCTAACATTCTCACAATTGTCTCCTCAAAGTTTCATAAGAGATCTCCGTAACATCTCACACTGTGCTCAGATTTTTCTCCTTAGCTAGAAACTCTAACATTCTCACATTTTCTCCTCTAAAGTTTCTAAAGAGAGTATGTATTAAAAATCAAATTAGTTGGGGATTGAGTCATAAGCCATTTAATGTGCCATTGCAACCATACCGGGTTGGCCATTCAGCAAAGAAAGCTAGATGGTTACTATTAATATAGGCTTATTTATTGGTGTACACTTTGTAAATCTATTGAACGCTCATAAACTTTAAGAGGAGACAGATGTGAGAATGTTAGTTTCTAGCTAAAGAGAATAATCTGAGCACAGTGTGAGATGATATGGAGATCTCTTATGAAACTTTAGAGGAGATACATGTGAGAATGTCAGAGTCTCTAGATAAGGAGAATAACCTGAGCACAGTCTGAGATGATATGGAGATCTCTTATTAAACCTTAGAGGAGATAAATGTGAGACTGTTTGACTCAGGAGACAAGTGTGAGAAGCATGAGACTCAAACAAGTCTCTATTTGATGTTAATGTAACCTCATTTATGTCTTGCAAAAACCTTTGAGATGTTGAAGGTAGATTATGTCATTCATCCACACCATTTCAATCAAGCACAATACATGCATTGACATATTTTAGTGATCGTGTCATAGTTTAGTGTTGATAGATCATATATAGACCTGTGTGCGTGTGTGTGCGTATTTTCTAAAGATGATGAAATTCTGACTGGGAGTAGGCTACAGACATTTGTTTTGTATTTAATTTCTTATCCTTATCCTTATTTTTATTATTCTTTGTTATTTACATATATTTAGTGTATTAGTTATACATTATATCATTATATTTTTTACATTACTTTTCATGAATGTTTGTCGAGTTATCTTGGAATTTCACGCTTCAGTATCTGCTTCTCAAGAGGAGCATCAGCCAACTACAGGGGACAGAGGGAACAACTCCAAATCACTTTTCAGCTTTTGTATTTGGTCATTCTTGCAGCTTGGACAGTAATTATTCAGTTTGACTCAATCAGATTGAATTCCTTGTTTGGAATATGCACTGCATATACAATGCTGGGCTTTGAAGATGAGTCTTGATATTCAGAAATGAATAATGCTATTTAAATGTAACAGATTTATCCTAACATTAAATTTAAGATATCTGGGGCTGGTTGCAAAAACTTCTTAGACTAGTTTTAAAAGTTAGTCATCGTTTTTTTAAGCCTGGTATAGACTGATTGCCCTTTGGTTAACCTAGTGAAAAATAAATATACTAAAATGTATTTGAAAAACATTTATTTCATGCTAGGTATACTGCAAATCCATTTACATCTTATGTACTTAATGAAAATACACTGCGATTGTATTTGTGATATGCTAAATTGGTATACTTAAAGTCTGCTAAATTGGAACAACTAATTTTGTACTTAATATACTTTAATTGTGCAGAAATAGTGCTGAAGTCCAACTAAAGATACATTTAAGTGTATTTGATTGTGCTAAAGTTGAACTACTGCAAGTATGCTTCAGGTACACTTTAAATACTGTATCTTCAATTGAACAATTGATTTTATTAAAAAAATATAAAATCCTTATCAAAAGTGACATTAGAACACATTTATATTTAAACAAAGTCTTAATATGAAGAAATGTGCATTGTGTATAACTCCAAATAAAGTTATAATTATTATAATTATAATTGTATGTCAGTAAGTCATGTCAGTAAATATGTTAATACATTTAAACTATACTTACCGTGAAAGAAATGCATTTTAAATGAATATTTTTTTCCTAGGGCAACTACTTGTTTATTTAGTAACTATACAACTAATTATATGCAGTTGGCACGGGAAGACAAAGCTGATACATAAATGAGACGTGTAAGAGAATAATCAGCCCTTAGTATCCTGAACTAAGATAAATGTCAGAAACACAGCTGTCAGAAACACCCTGTCAGAAACACAGCCTTGTGGTCAGCACATCAACATCGAAGCACAGCAGCACCTCAGACGGCATGAGTTCGAATGCAGCTAAAGGTACTTTCCTCTTCCCTTCCTTTCTCTCACCCTACGGTCATGTCCAATGAATGTGAAAAACAATATCATCAACATCATCATCATAAAAAAACACAACAATAAAACGTTCTCCAGTTTTTCTTCTTTTCATGACTTCCTCATGTCTCACTTGTGTCTACTTTTATTTATCCTAAACTAAGGAGTTTTAGGAGAAACATCTGAGACACTGTTGCTACTACAATTAGAGATAAATAAGAATCTCAACTACAATGAGAGATAAATAAGAATCTCAACTAAGTCTCAGATATTTCTCATGTCTCAGTTGTGTCTACTCTTATTTCTCCTAATGGACTTTAGGAGAAACATGGGAAGACAAAGCTGATACCTAAATTAGACAAAGAGATTTCCCAAGCTTCTCTCAGCACATTCTCAGTTTTGACTCTTTTAGACGTCTCTCATTTGCGTCTATTTATGTTTCTCATTATAGGAGAACTATCTGATAAACTCCTGACACTTAATCAAGAAATATAGGAGAATCACAACTATGTCTCCTGAGCTTAGAAAAAGCAACCAATGAGCAAAACATTTTTCCTCTGGGCTGTCATATACGTTATCCCCTGTGTATACTTGGAGAGAGGTGGATAGGTAAGAATGTCACGTGACGTACATTTCTCAACATGCAGGATAATATATTCATCGTATTAGCTCAGTATGGGAGCGGGTGCCAACCATTGTACGTTTTTCAAGTGATTTTGGTTAGATAGTATAGTTTACTTAAGACGTCTCAGACGCTGAAGATCTTTTTGTTTTCTCTTTTTATTTGGTTGTGGGTTAGGTAGTTTAGAGGATTATGTGCAAGTTAGATTTGTTTTGTTCATTTCTTTGCTTTAGCACCACTTGCATCCCTTCTTTCCTTCCCCCTTCCTTAGTTTTGTGAGTGTTGTATTGAGATGTAAATTCTGTACATATTGTAAATAAATCACTTGTTTTTGCATCGTTTGTCCGCCTGACACATTGTAAAGGTATTTTAATATTAAGTGTTTACATTCCCTAGACATATATCGTAATACTATCTTTAAATCAAATGCATTGACAGGATGTAGTAAAACTTGCATATAGAGATTTCATCACACGAGACCTCACAAACTACTTAGAGCACTGAATATTACTAGGATTTAATATTAGAACACAGCATTAAAATGTCCTTGTAATAATGTAATGTCAAATTGGGATAAAGCTCTGAAAAGAGTTTTAAATCTAGAGCTCTGATTAAGTGACATCATCACCATCAGTTTAACAAAGAGCTGTTGGATTGTTGTATCTTAAAGGAGAAAAGCACCAGTAGCCTATTTATTTAATATTTAACATCTTCATGTTTACTTACAAAAGTTGAGAAAACGATATCATAGTGTACACTTAATACAATACAAAGTGATGTAAAACACATTTTCATTTTAAAAACGTTGACAAAAACAAGTGAATCTACATTTTGAATACTGATAGTGAAATTTTTGAAAACGTTGGATCATTTTCCTGAGGTACATACTGATTCACTAAATGAGAGACAAAACAACAATAAAAAGCTCAAATGAATTAATACAAAATGCCAGCTAAATAGATGGCTTTACATTTGGAAAATTAACACTGTCATATAGTACATTTAAAAACAATGCTATTCCCCCTTGGGGGAAAAATACTGTATATATTTACAGACGTTTTGAAGTCTTGAAGAGTATGATACATTAAATATGTCAATTATTTTGTCACTTTGATGACATCTCTACAGCAGGGGGATCATCAGTTCCGTTGACATCATAATCAGCAGCAGGACCAGAGACCAGCACTCTCATGCGGTCAGGAAAGTCATCCATTTTCGGGTAGAGCAGGAAGTCATAGACCAAGGCGGCTGCCACACCTCCACACATTGGGCCTACCCAGTATACCTGACAAATAATTCAAATAAAATTAAAATTATAACTTAAACATTTACAAATATTAACCAAAAACACAAAATCTCAAGCACCGGAAAACATACATTTATGTTTAGCTACACACTTATTTGGAGGGAACTTTTATGACACTCCCTAAATTTAGATCTGGTTCTTCCTGCAATATAGAGCTGTGTTTTGTTTTGAACTTGAGGTATCGTGTTTGTAGTTCAAACACTACAAGATGAGTTACACCCCAAAGGTTAGTACCAAAGCTTACTGGTTTCGAAAAAATCCCTTCTCCTAACTATGAGCAACCCTAATGGTGCAAGCACCACTTATAAATGCTATGTGAGCATATGTTTACTATAGATTATTCCACACAAGGCATTCATCTAAAACAATATCCTTGTTATTTATTAACCTTAAATGTTCAACATTAGCTTATTCTGTCTTCTGATAAGATTCTAAATAGTTTAAAATTAACAAGAGCGCAGTGCTAAGTATACACGCAGATATCATACAGATATCGATTTGCAAACAAAGAATACGGAGATGAAACTGATGATTACCCAGTGATTGGTGAAGTCTCTCATAATCACTGCCGGGCCGAAGGAGCGAGCAGGATTGATGCCACATCCAGTGAAACTGATCTGCAAAACAGAAAGAAAAGAAAAGTAAGTTTAGAATAAGAATGCTCATGGGTGAGTGGGCAAGAGCAATGGGTTGCTCATCTTCAAAACAATAATAATAGTTGGGCGTCTTTCTCTTTCGCTGTTGAGTAAAGCAAAGTATCAAAGTATTTGAATAGTTATACATTTCTGTATATTAATGTCTATTCTATAACCCTGGCAATATTTGAAACAATGACAAGAATGCCTATGCAGAAAGATATAGTTGAGGGGCAGGGGAAAGTATGAATGCTGATTACTCACGGCTGTCAAATGGCCCAGGCAAACACTGAGCCCAATTGCCAAGGGGGCGGAGCCTGTTACATCACGCCTTCTTTTATCTGTGACTGCTATGACACACAGAACCAGCTGGAACGTAGCGAAGAGTTCAATGCCGACACCTTGACCTGCAGAAATATCTTTGCTGATCTAAAACACACACACAAACACTATTTGATTATTGCAAAACTTAGCAAAATTTCCACTAACTATGAAATTAACATAAACATCAATATGAAAATAACATAACATAACATTACATAACATTACATAACATAACATAACATGTAAACACAACCAATGTAAACAAATTGTAAACCTCGTATGAAAGAAAGCAACCTCCAAGCATGTCAGATAAATTTGTTATCAGCCCTTGCCTGACAACACACCCATTTACACAGACTGACTGTGACGTGAGTTATACTGTTTACCAATTGTCATTTTATAAAAAAATGCAAATTTTATAAAAAAAATAGACTATTTTAAATACATATTTATTTAAGTAGGCTATATACAGGAATATTTACATATGTATTAATATATTTATTTTTATTTGCTTCATTTATTTCATATACACTTTTGTATTTAGTTATAATTATTTTTAAAGGCATCGTGATGCATCTGAGAAGCAAAATACTTGGAAAAGTTAGTTACATTTCCTAACAGCTGGACCCAGAAATGTACTCTCAGTAGCAATAGTCTAATAATCTTTTTTTCTAACCAATAATGAATCTAGAAATTACAAAATGTATTCAATAAAATGTATTTGGAATTTTTTTGGTTATTTTCCTTCCTTCCTATAGTGTTTTTATTAGTGTTTTTTATTTATTCATATTATTAGATTGATTTTAATGTTATGGATATTTTTCTTTTATTCAATAATTCAAGAAGTCAAAATTAAAGTTTGCATAATATAAATTCTACGCAGAAATAAGTAAATTGAATTAAGTTGCTATTAGAAGCCCTGAGCAGACCTTACAGGTAAAAAAGAAAAGCGCTACTCACAGTATTAAGCCCCAGAGCCTCCCCTTTCGTGACGCCATAAACGATGCCGCTGGCCACCGCTGCGCCCAACATCTGGGCCACGATGTACATCACAGCCTTCAGAAAGCTGATCTGGCAGCTGGCCAGCAAGCCCAGCGTCACGGCCGGGTTCAGATGGGCTCCGCTGATGTGACCGAGACTCTGGGCAAGAGTGGCGATGGCCAGCCCGAACGCCAGTGCCACCTTGACCTCCTGATCTGGTTTGTCATTGTTGGAGTTTCCAACAGCAGCTGTAATGCTCAGGAAAATGAAGAGGGTCATGCCCACCAGCTCTGCCAAAACGGCCCTCCAGAATGCCTTGCTCTTCAGTTCCTTCATGACTGCCAGTTCCGGGCACTCTCAGCTGTTAATGTGGGGATTTCTGTGGGCACTAAGTACATTTCTCTGCCAAAAGACAGCATTTATAGGGCAGGTCCCGCTAATGAAAGAGGGGGCGGGTTCAAGAGATGGGGGCAGAAATAGGGAGTGTGTGGGAGGGATGTAAAAACAGAGGCAGGCTGAATTGATGAAAGATCCTTAGGAGTTTTTCTGCTCCTTTTAAAACTTTCTTCATTCAGAAACTGTGCAAATGTTTAAATATTTAGATTAAGTTTTTTTACAACTATTTTAACATTGTGTTTTAACATGCACACATTTGGGAACACATTCCAAATTTGGGAACACTTTCTGGACACATTATTTTCCACAGTGAAGAATATTACACGAAGAATAATAAAACTATGAACTATGGAAACATGAAATAACATAATTAGAAGTATGAAAATCAACAAAAGCATCTTATATTTGAAATTTGTTACAGTTTGCAAACTATTGATTACTTTTCCTTACACTAACCAGCCAAACTCATTCATTAAATAAAAAATAATAATAATTTACTTTAAGCATGAGCATTTAGATCAAATGTTTTCAAAATCACAAGAAATGTTCAGAAATGACTTTTGCGTGTAAGAAGTGCATAATGAAAAACAGAAAAAAAACTAAACAAAACAATACAACTGGGTATCAAGGGAACAATTTTTACAAGACTAACAACATAAGAGTAAACGTGAGCTCAAATTCTTCTTTCATATTTACACACACATCCTATAAACCCCTCCACCCCCCGGCATCCTGAGACAATAGAACAAAGTCAAACAAAGTCAAAGTCTCTCAGTTGTTCACTATGTATCTACACACACTGTATGTTTGACACTTCATTTATGTTTCTCATGATCCTAACCTGTGTGCACAGAACTGTTATCTGAACTAGGGGTGCGTACTTTTATCATTTTCCATTTATCTATACTTTAATTTTGTTACTTCATAGTTTTTAAATATTAGTAATATATCCAGAAAATCAATGGCACAATGTATTTACAGACTTTCATCCTCATATTGCAAACTTCACGCCATCTGCACTTACCTCCTGATCCTTATTGCCAAAATAAACTCTTTAGAGGATATTTGCTATCAGTGGTTTTTATCATCTGCAAATAAACTTGTGATTAAAGAAAGATATGTCACATAAATGCAATGATGTATGTTTGAATTTTTTAGGGTTTTATCTTGGCTTACTCATGATGCTTGTAAGTACAGTTCTTGCCCACGTGTATCTGTTTTACTGCCTATTAAATTCACTTTATTGCATCATAAAAATAAAAAAACCAAGACGAGCAATATTGAATCAAAGCCAAATAGATTATGATAGAGTAGATAGAGACAGAGTAGCATGAGAGGAAATTAAATGTCATTTTCACAGAAACATTTTGAACTGACGCTAAACACATTTAGCACCTATGTATAACCTCAAACAAAGGGATTAGGTGTTGTTTAGTATATTATGATCAACGTGCAACGTGAAAGACTGACGGCATGACAAGACACATGAAGACTGTGATAAAAATTAAGTTGAGATTTTCCTAAATACATGTAGATATAACTGCTGTATTGCTTAAAAGTGAATATATGAGCTTCTTTTCTTGACGTCTTCGACGTCTGAAAAAATACAAAGCATCTTTTCTGTTTTCATTTTCTGCTAATAAATGCAAATGGAAACAATATCTTTATTTGAAATTTAGGTGAATTATTGTTGGACGTCTCTTAATTTTATCCGAGGGTGTATTTCAAACCAAATCAAACCGAACTGAAGTGTGACCTTATGTCAGCATTGCATCATGTAAAGAATCTTAATAATCAAACGGCAAATATTAACATTACTGATAACTTGCATGTATAACTTTGAGGGACATGAAGCTCAAACAAGCATCAATAAGAGTATGTTGTACTGTATTATGTGATTTAATAGACTGATAAGAGATGAAACAACTATAGATGTTTGTTTAATGTTAGTTTTGTTAAGATATACTGTAAATTGGACTATCTGTATCTAAATCCAAACATCTCGTACCCTGAGAAACTTACATTTTTGCCTTTCATTTAGATAAAAATGTTCGCTTTAACAGTTTTTATACAGTATATGATAACATGGCCAACTTTCTGCTTCCACATTCTCACAGTTTTCACTTTACTCTGATCATTCTGAAAGTATAGCAATTTATCTTTATATTTTTGCTGTTGATAACATTACACAATCTGCACTTATTTATCATTTTCAACACGTGTTTAAAATCATTGACATTGAGAAATGAAGTGCACCCAGCTGTCATGAGCCAGCTTTAGCAACCACTTTACAGACAGATTACGTTATACATGTCTAAATGACTAAATGTAAAAAAGCCAGCATTCTTTTCCTGAATACACAGTACAACAGAAAAACTGTTATCATACAATACATACAAAAAACAATATCATACATAGAACATACATTGCTCTTTTGTATTTCAGGTCTATTTCAGGAGACATGTGAGATTAATTGTGAGAAGCAGCCATCTTAAATGTTTCAATTTGTTCTCCATTTTATCTCATTACTGAGAGGAGAGGCAATAGAGATATTAAAAGGATAGTTCACCCAAAAATGAAAATTCTTTCATCATTCACTCGCCCTTTTGACATTTCAAAACTGATTGACTTTCTTTCTTTTGCAAAACACAAAAGATATTCTGAAGATTGTTGGTAAGAGAAAACCGTTGTTCCCCATTGACTTGCATTGGTTTTGTGTCCATACAATAGAATCAATGGAGACCAATGTTTTTTGGTTGCCGACATTCTTCAAAATATCTTATTTTGTGTTCTGCAGAAAAAAGAAAGCCATACATGTTTGAAATGACATAACAGCCAGTAGAAGAAATAATTAAAATTTTTGGGTAAACTATTCTTTCAAGCATGTTGGTAAGAGAATAAGCCATTTCATCTCTGGGTGAACTATCCCTTTAAAGAGATCTCATCCTTGCATTTTAATTCTTATATGGCATGGTGGGACTACTGACACCGACTTATCAGTAAACGATTTGTTTAAGACCAGAGTAACGTATGATTAAACTTTCACTCCTTCAAGATGTATAAGGTGTGGAATAGATTTTAAATGCTCTGTAAAGGGCAGAAGTCAAATAACTCCTAATTAATCTCACATCCACACTTGAGCCTCTTGGCTGTGTTCCACTAACACAGACGCTTCGCCTGTCTGATCTCTATAAACACACAATTCATCTCTCTTACAATGTGAAGCATGCAGGAATAGTGTTCGCTTATAGATATTCTGGTCAACACAAGAGGGCTTGGTTTTATCAGCTGTCAAAAGTTCACAACAATTCTCTTGTACACAATATTTCAATTTGGTGGTGTTTCAGTCATAATCAGAATAATCTTAATTGTGAAGTACTAGGTTTAGATGTACAATGAATTTAATTTGTACAGTTGACCTTGCTGCATGTACTGGTGCACAACAGTGACAGAGAAACACAGTACACAAACAGAAGATAAAATTAAGAATGACTACATACATTAAAAATATTTAAAAACATACGTTGCAAGGATGTGCAAAACTGCTAAGAAAATGCAAATGCTTAAAATATATGGATTTCATAAGTTTTAACAACAATAATAACTAAGTAATTGGAATTAATATTTTGTTTATTTAAATATTAAGACTTAATTAAATACACAAATAAATTGAACACTGATTTATTTTATTCTTTTTCTAGGATGGCCCTCTCTGATTGTACCATTTACACAAATTTTCCTCTTCTGTGTTTTTCTGTGCTTTAAGTCTCTGTTAGGTTGCCTGAAAAATGTAAAGACTATAGCTCTGTGGTGATTTCAGTACATTGCTCTGTTAGACTATATCAACCAGGGGTGCATTTCCCAAAAGCATCGTTAGCCAACTATGGTCGCAAGTTCCGTCTTTCCAGAATAGTTCAACGATTCAAGTGTTTCCCAAAACCATCGTTCCAATGATCAATCGCAAGCAGCATCACAAAGTTGCGTGGTTGGAACTACAGGTCTAGAGCTGTGGTTAGAAGCATCGTTCCTTATTATTACGACATGTAGACTCACATGCATCAAGCTTTTGATCAAGATAAGCAAGCAACATGCAGTGCATTTTATATCCATCATTCTAAATATACAAATTCAATTTTACATCTTTTAGTTTGTCAAGCAAATAGAAGCGTTGTTTTTTTTAAAGTGCGCATGCCCCATGTGCTCTAGGACCCTGGGGAATCCTTGGGTGGAGTTACGTAGGAGGAAACTTATGAATGAGTTAAATATCATGAAATAAAACAATAGAGAGCAAAAATACGATAACAAAAAGAGTTTTCAGATGCATTTTACCTCATTTACAGCAATAATATGACATCAAATCGATATAAACTGATTGATTAGAAGACGGTATAGAGGGTATGGATTGACATCACTTTCCCACGTGAACATGTCGGGAGATTGCCCCCCTGGGTGGTAAAACACCCAGCAAAATGGCTGAGGAGAATAGGAGAAACAAAGAAACTGGGACTAAAACACGCAATTATTTTCTGAACATGCAAGCAGCTGGACTCGACGGTGATCTTTACGGCTTAAGGAATCAGGTGTTCCTGGACACTGAAATGTTGCACGGAATTGCAATTCCTGATATTGTAAGCAGTCTTTTTGCTGAGTGTTTTGCCACCCACGGGGGCACGCTCCGGAGTGCTCACGTGATGTTCACGTGGTAAAGTGACGACACGTCCATACCCTGTATTACTCCACTAACTAATGTATGTGACGTCATCAACTTTGTTGTTGAACCAACTTGGTTCAAACGACAGATGTGCGACAAAGGTACTATGTTTTCGGGAAACAGTCATAACTACATCGTTAATTTCCCAATGCATCGTACGACTATGGTGGTTAACCAGCGAGTTATGTCATTGTTCGGGAAACGCACCCCATTCCGACACATTAATGCTGACTCAGCCAGTGTGGGATCCGTTTATCGGCCAATAGAAAATGAGGACAAAAGGTATGAGAATGCTATTTACAAAGTCATTATTTAAAAGATTCTGTGGAATTAGTGGCATAAAAATTATATGCTTAATCGTTAACATTAATCTTCATTTATATTGTTAGTTTACTTGTTTATATATTTTTCTTTATTATTCATACAATTTTAAATCAGATCATTTTTATACTGTAATGTCATGTTTTTGATGTACCGATGACAGTCGAAAGACAGGTCCTAAGCTTATCTATGATAAAGAAGATACGTTTTACTCTCACGTCTAAGAGCAGGTGCCAAGAACTGGGGGGTCCGATCACACACCATCTCTGGAATGCTGATATTCAACACAAACATTTGCAAAT
This sequence comes from Triplophysa rosa, assembly GCF_024868665.1. Classification (NCBI taxonomy): domain Eukaryota; kingdom Metazoa; phylum Chordata; class Actinopteri; order Cypriniformes; family Nemacheilidae; genus Triplophysa; species Triplophysa rosa. Next base: position 17,443,603 of record NC_079894.1, read on the forward strand.
CCAGGAGCAGTGAGTGAAAGAAGATAGAGGCTGTACCAGCGGGTACCAGACCTACACATAAGACTTATAGGTCAGCAGATGAGATAAGAGCAAAAGATGAGATATAAAAAGCTGCTTAGCTGTATGTCTGTAACAAACCAGAGGCTGAATCTGGGGGGGTGGCAATGCCGCAAGGGTGGGGTCGCAAGATGATTTCCAGAAATATATCTTTTTATTATTAGAAATAGCTTATGTAATCAATCAGTGTTACAAAATATAAAAATATTAGTTAAGTTAAAAATAAAACCAGGCAAATAAAAAGCCATCAGCCCCCCTCGATCATGACCCCTGAGGTGATTACGTCACATTAACAACATTATCAACCGCATTACTGTAGGTTAGATGGCACAAGTCAATTTACAGCACCACGTTAAACGATCCTTGTGCACGCAGATTATTTTTCAGGCTATAAGTTTAGGATATTCTTATTTGTCGAAATGAAACGTTGATTAATATCGACCAAAGACAGGGAGCCCAGCGGAGGAGGGCGGAGAAGTGACACAGTCAGAGGGGCCATCGTCCTCAGGTACGAAAAGAGGCACATCCATCAGCACTCGAATCGGTTTGATGAAATTTGACCATCTGTAGTAATAGTTAACAACAAGTAAAATAATCAGTAAATAACTATAAAGTCATTTTATGTTAGACTGTGTTCTTTTGTGTTGTCATTATGCGCGTTTGGGTTGAATAGTTGCATGTGCACATTTGCGTGCAACTTTGTATACTTTAACCACCTCCGAGGATAGTGAAAGGTCTCGAGTAAAAGTGTGCATGCACCTACGTGCTCTAGGACCCTATGGAATCCCTGGGTGGAGTTACGTAGGAGGAAACTTATGAATGAGTTAAATATCGTGAAATAAAACAATAGCGAGCAAAAATACGATAACAGAGTTTTCAGATGCATTTTACCTTATTTACAGCAATAATATGACATCAAATCGATATAAATGGATTAATTAGAAGACGGTATAGAGGGTATGGATTGACGTCACTTTCCCACGTGAACATGTCGTGGTAAAAACACCCAGCAAAATGGCTGAGTAGAATAGGAGAAACAAAGAAACTGGGACTAAAACACGCAATCATTTGCTGAACATACAAGCAGCTGGACTCGATGGTGATCCTTACGGCTTCACTACGACTTAAGGAATCAGGTGTTCCTGGACACTGAAATGTTGCACAGAATTACATTTCCTGATATTGTAAGCAGTCATTTTGCTGAGTGTTTTGCCACCCACGGGGGAACGCTCCGAAGTGCTCACGTGGTAAAGTGACGACACATCCATACCCTGTATTACTCCACTAACTATGTGACGTCATCAACTATGTTGTTGAACCAACCTGGTTCAAACGACAGATGTGCGACAAAGTTACTATGTTTTCGGGAAACAGTCCTAACTACATCATTAATTTCCCCAACGATGCATCGTACCATGGTGGTTAACGAGCAAGTTATGTCATTGTTCGGGAAATGCACCCCAGTCTGACACATTAATGCTGACTCAACCAGTGTGGGATCCGTTTATCGGCCAATAGAAGATGAGGACAAAAGCTATGAGAATGCTGTCATGAGTTACAGGCAGAACCCAGGCACAGACAGAGTGAAGTGAACAGAAAGCTTTATTATAACAAAACTGAAACAAAAACCCACGATGGGGAAAAATGGTCACAAAAACAAAACTTAAAACAAAACACCTCCCGCAGGGGAGGGACAAAAACAGAGGAAGTCCAAACGATAACAAAATAGACAAAAAGGCAGGCAAGAGCAGACTCGAACTTGGACAAGGGAGCTCACAGGCATTGACACACGCTGGATAGGGGTAGGCACAAAACAAACCGGCACTGGACAGAGGGAATGGGCTAGATAAATAGGGAACACTAACGAGGGAAGTTAACAAGGGGCAGGTGAGGAGAATGAAACACTAATGGGAAGATACACGGGGCAGGTGAGAAGAATGAAACACTAACGGGAAGATTACATGGGGCAGGTGAGGGGAATGAAACAGTAATGGGAAGATTACACAGGGCAGGTGAGGGGAATGAAAAACTAATGGGACAATGACGGGGAAACAAGGGGGCGGGGCCAAAGCACGAGACATGAAGACACGTGGCGCAATGTCATAACATACAGCCACATGTTTCCACACAAGACATAACACACACAAGACATGGTACTGTCCTGACCCTGTCCACAAAACTAGGAATTAGACAAGAAGGACAGGATCATGACAAACGCTATTTACATGGTCATTATTTAAATAATTTGGTGGAATTAGTGGCATAAAATTATATGCTTAATCTTTATAATTTTAGTCTATATTGTTAGTTTACTTGTTTATATATTTTTCTTTATTATTCATACATTTATAAATCAGATCATTTTTATACTGTAATGTCATGTTTTTGATGTACCAATGACAGTCGAAAGACAGGTCCTAAGCTTATGTATGATAAAGAAGATACGTTTTACTCTGACATCTAAGAGCAGGTGCCAAGAACTGGGGGGTCCGATCACACACCATCTCTGGAATGCTGATATTCAACACAAACATTTGCAAATCCAGGAGCAGTGAGTGAAAGAAGATAGAGGCTGTACCAGAGGGTACCAGACCTACACATAAGACTTATAGGCCAGCAGATGAGATAAGAGCAAAAGATGAGATATAAAAAGCTGCTTAGCTGTATGTCTGTAACAAACCAGAGGCTGAATCTGGAGGGGTCGCAAGGCCGCGAGGGCGGGGTCGCAAGATGATTTCCAGAAATCATTTTTATTATTATTAGAAATAGCTTATGTAATCAATCAAAGTGTTACAAAATATAAAAATATTAGTTAAGTTAAAAATGAAACCAGGCAAATAAAAAGCCATCAACCTTAGGAATTTCCTCCCCATCGATCATGACCCCTGAGGTGATTACGTCACATTAACAACATTATCAACCGCATTAGGTTAGGCAGCACAAATCAATTTACAGCACCACCTTAAACGATCCTTGTGCACGCAGATTATTTTTCAGGCTATAAGTTTAGGATATTCTTATTTGTCGAAATGAAACGTTGATTAATATCGACCAAAGACAGGGAGGCCAGCGGAGGAGGGCGGAGAAGTGACACAGTCAGAGGGGCCATCGTCCTCGGTACGAAAAGAGGTACATCCATCAGCACTCGAATCAGTTTGATGAAATTTGACCATCTGTAGTAATAGTTCATATTTTATGTATAACAATAAGTAATGAGTAAATAACTGTAAAATAATATGTTAGACTGTGCTTTTTTGTGTTGTCATTATGCGCGTTTGGGTTGAATAGTTGCATGTGCGCATTTGCGTGCAACTTTGTATACTTTAACCACCTCTGAGGATAGTGAAAGGTCTCGAGTCACTGATGACACTGTTATTTTGAGGGTCGTGGGCTGAAAAGTTTGGGAACCCCTGGACTAAGGCCATGTCAAAGACTTACAGTATTCATATTGAAATAAATGGTTAAAATCAAACTCAGATGCTCGTCACTAATAACTAGATTTTTAGCCTAGTTTTCACACACTGGGTCACACTTATGAGTGTAAGTTGCGCCTATTATTGACATTGATAGGTAACATTTGAACATTTGTGCAGTTTTATCAAGCAACCTTTGCACTCATAGATCGCTGGCAGTGTCTCTAGCCTGACTTTCACAAGGCTTGCCAGGAGTTCTCATCTCTTATCATCTAAAACAATTATACAGCCTACATTATAGTATAAGCTTTCTCTCCCTTTCTCCCTCATTTATTGATTCACCACACAAACTAATGTTTGTGAAGTTGGCTAGTTAGATACAATTTAATATGGCAACAATCACATTACAGTCATGTTTATCAGAGGTGGGAGTAAGTCACACATGTGCAAGTCACAAGTAAGTCTCAAGTATTAACCTTCAAGTCTCAAGCAAGTCCAAGTCAATTTTTGTGAGAATCAAGCAAGTCAAGTCAAGTCACTGCTATATGTCAAGCAATTCAAGTCAAGTCGTAGCTTGGGTCAAGCAAGTCACTGGCAAGTCATACAAATGTTTGATGATTTAACTAAATTTATATATATTATATAGCCTATTAAAATAAGTTAAAACTTCAGTAGTTGTGGATGGATGAAAAAATTGCAATACGCATTTCTACTCTAAAGGTGGCCACATACACACTGTGAAAAATGTTCTGTTCCAGCTGCGGTTGCCAGTACAATTCCGTAAAAAATACGGGAAAAGCACGTAAACAGCTTTGCAGTTTAAAACTTCAGGGCAAAAATTTCAAGCTGTGTATGAACTTAATACATTAGAGTCTTTTATATTAAGAGCATGTATTTATAATTGTATATATAAATAAAAAATGTTTTATATAAAATGAAAACATGGACATAATGCATAAAAGTGAAAACATTACATTTACTTATTTTATTTCTTTGCAGTTCATCATTAAAAAACATCAAAGTCACTTTTCAACAAAGCAACATGCAGCATAACATCAGTACAGACTCCACTCTTCAGCATAGTGGTGACCCACAAAACATTTAATGTCAGAAAAGAAAATAGAAAATAAAAATTCCGTAGTTTTTACGGAAAAATACCAGCAGCTGTGGTTGCCAGTAAACCACCGTAAAAATACGGGAACATCCTGTTTTTATTTGTCCAATCAATTCACAGCGGAAAACATGAGCCGCACCCATACTGAAGACGATCACCACTTCTGCTTCACAGGGACTGCAGCATAACATCCATGACTTGATGTTTTATTGTTGTTTAAAGTCACCATTATTGTGATCATTGTTTGCTTTAGTTGGGCTCTTTCATCCATCTTTTGCTAAACAGCATTTTTCTTTTGGCTGCTATGACAGTGTTTTTATAAAACATCGTTTTTATAGCAAATAATATCAAAAGAAAATGTGATAAGATTATTTTTATTTTGAGTAGACATTTTTTTCTGATGTTGTTTAGTTTCTCATTGGGTTTTTGTTATAATAGTCTGAATGAGCTTACATTGGAGACCCACATTTCCTGCAACAATCCATATAAAGACATTTTGAACAGTTAAGAGGTCTGCATTTGATTTTTGACTCAGACATCAATAATCAGTGTATGATTCTCAACAGTGGTGACCAACAAATGAAAAGCTTACTGCCGCTATGCGGCATTGCGTTTATCTTAAGTTTTTTTGGTTGTCACCATTGTTGAGACAAACAGGTTTATTCTTGATGTCTGCTAGTCCATTTTTCATCTGCACGGTGTGTCATTAAAGACCTTAAGAATATAATTTAATGTCGGAGCCGATAGCCTAGTGTACAGTGCTCCGACAAGTGGCGCGGTTGCGCATTGGGCGACCCGGGTTCGATTCCCGTTTCGTGGTCCTTTCCCACTTCTCTTCCTGTCCTCTAACAAATAGCTGTACAATTAAAGGCAAAAACAAATCTTAAAAAAAGAATATGATTTAATTTCATACAGTAACATAAATGAGGATGACAAGATCACTGTAAATCAGTGCCTAAACTCTAAAACAGGCAATGAAACTCCCAACAAAAAAATGACATGAAATCAATTTTGCTTAGCTTTTTTCCACCTGTTTCCGTTTCAACATAGTTATAAAAACTAGGGAAAGTCTTAACATAAAAAGCAAAGGGTCAACATAAAAAGCAAAGGGTCAAGATCCCAACTAAAGCAAACACTCATCACCATAATGGTAACTCAACAAAAACCATAAACATGTAAACTTGTGTTAATTCTCAATAAGAACTTTTGTAGATGTACAACAGAAATAAAGTGATAGTGGTGTCTGTAAGTGAAGGTGGTAATAGTGTTTGTTGAGTTGAAAAAAAAACTCCTTGTAAAAAATATGGAATGTCACTGTTAATTTCCAAGAGAATTTAACAGTGTTTTTCCATATTTTTACGGACGTTTTCTAACAGTTTTTTCAGTGAAAACTGAATTTCACGGCCATTTTTTACAGGGTTTTTCCGTATTTTTACAGACGTTTTCTGACAACAGGTTTTTTCTGTGAAAACTACAGAATTTCACAGGCATTTTAACAAAAATATAAATTAAATTAAAATTAAAACTACATAGCCTAAACTGTGAATGTAACCGAAATTAGGCCAACATAAAAGCATGAAAAGTATTTAGGTACAGATGTTTCAATATGAAACATAATTCAAATAATACAAAGCGAACGCATCTCACCCAATGTATAATTAAATCTAAAATAAATAACTAAATACAAATAAAAATTAACAAATCAACAAAATCATAAATGAACAGAGATATAAAAATCAAGATCCACACATCAAAAAGGCATATAATATTGGGTGAGATATGATCTCTTTGTATTGTTTGAATCTCTCTCCTGCATGTCCTGTAACTTACAGCGTGACCAGGTTGCTCACACCCTGAGGAAGGCTCATTAGCTGCAACGCGTAAAGTTAGGTGTGCAGTACTTGTGTCACCTGTTTTTTAAATATTAAAGCCATGAAGAAATAATGGCTTTTTATATTTTTTCAATAATATTTGAGTGCCTTAATTGGATTATTGATTTTTATCAACTCTAAACATGACCAAGACATTAATGTTAAACTAGCTGAAAACACAGACCGTGAGACTGACTTCGTCACTTAAAATTTTTATGGGATTTGAAGTGGCGGCCATCTTGTCTGAAGACACAGGCGAGGGGTCCATCTTGTCTGAAGACTCAGACGAGGCGGCCTTCTTGTGAAGAGTCCTTTGTTTGTTATGCATTACATTTACAGGCTCCGGCTTGGCATGCATGATGTGAGCAGGCTTTGGCTTATCAGTCATGACTTGAACAACTCCTGACATGACAGTAGGGGTATGGAAAGACTCTGGCATAGAGGGTACCGTGGGATTGCGGGGCTCCTCATCCGCATATCCTACCGTGACCAAAGAACCACTTAACAATAAAGCCCGTTCTACAGTTTCTGCTAAAGTTCCACAAGGACCAATAAAAAAAATCATGCAACATCATGAACGATGCTTGGTATGGCAAGTTACACACTGACAATACTTTAAAGTGAAAAAAAAAAAAGTATAATATTTACAAAGTGTAACTGAGGTGACTGGGTTTAAATAGGCAGAGGTGCAGCACATAACAAGACACAGGTGGAGGGGATTAAACAATGAGTCCAGGCAATGACTTATGGGAAATGTAGTGTGAAGGATAGTCCGGGTCTTGATAAGAGCAAGAGAGTCCATAGTCCATATGGGGAGAGGGGGCGCCCTGGTGGAAGGGATGAATGGGCAAATGCTTCCTTACATTTACATTTAGTCATTTAGCAGACTCTTTTGTCCAAAGTGACTTAGAGAGTTCAGGGAGCAATAAGCGATATGTCATACAGGAGCAATAATACAATAGGTGCTAATACAAAGTTACTAGTTTCAACAAAAGCCAGAACAATACCTGTTGAGAGAAAGAGAGAGGGTTAGTGTTTTTCTTTTTTTTCTCATTTGTCTGTCAAGTATTCACAGAAGAGATGGGTTTTAAGTAGTTTTTTGAATGTTGTGAGGGATGTTGTTGACCGGACTGAGTTAGGAAGAATGTTCCACCAGGAAGGAGTTGTGCCGCATGCTCATGTCAAAGAATCAAAATGTGTTTTAGAGGAATTTCAGAATTTACTAACATAAAATAGCATGATTTAATGTAAAATAAAATAACATCTTAAAATAACATCTTTCCTCTGTAGCCTCTTGTTGATGGTATGGACTAAATAATGGAACTTTTGAGAGCCAACCAGCCACAAAACACTATGTGACAGACAAGAACTCAGTTCACTAATTGCTCACATGTAGCTAATTGCTTCATATTGCTGCTAGGCAGAGAGGAATGCCCAAACAAAGACCACGGCTATTGTTTCCATGGGAAAAGAAGACTATCCATTGATAGCTTCAAAAGAGGCGGTTTTAAAGGAAAGCAGGGGGTGAGAAAAATAAGCTTGTGCATTACAAAGAAGAGATCTGAGTAAGGATGATGTAGTACTATAGCGCTTGATACATTTCCACCAACAACATGCTTGCAGACTGCAGCTCCAACCCCGCTTCAGCACACCTGTCTGTAATTATCAAGCAAACACCTTGATTGGATAGTTCAGGTGTGTTTGATTGGGGTTAGAGCTGAAATCTTCAGGACGGTTGATCTCCAGGAGCAGGGTTGCTGACCACTGATCTAACCTATCCTGAGAAAAATGTACACATGCAGCATTTTCAGTCCACAAATAACCTACAACAGTCTCTAAACTGTTTATAAATAATCCCATCCCCTCATTGTTTAATGTCTGGATGCTTCAGCGGGCCGGCCACAACTTGAAGCCTGTTGTGTTAAAAATGTGCTGGCTCTGTCTCTCCAGGGGAACGGCCTCTCTCAAAGGGCCTCATTCAGCCCAGGATGATGGTAGCATTAAGTCCAAATAGCTGTCATGAGGGCTGTCTCTAATGAGCACCGAATTTGGCTCACCCCTGGACTAACCCCCACTGCCAGATTCCTTATGTAATTCTTCATAAATCAAACACGATTGGACTGCACAAATGAAAAAGTAACCTGAACTGACAGCTTGCCTTCAGAGCCGCGGAGTATTTATTCAACAAAGCTACAGTTGCATTCAGTTGCTTTGCAAGATATAGAAATGTAACGCCAAAGTGATCAAAACTACAGAGGTGTTTAGTGAATGCAGTCCATCGAACAAAGCTGTGCATTTCAGGGCAAAATTGGTGGAAAGTAATGTGTCACACTGGGTTCACAGCACACTATTTAATATTGAAACGTTATTTGTTTTTCTAAATAAAACAATTTTAAGTTTTTATTCTGTCTGACAACATGATTACTGTACGTTCATTTTGGTGACAACTAAAGGAGACCTCACATCACTCAAATTCCTGAAGGTCCACGATACATTACAGATAAAAAAGATCACTGGGCAGGAAATGGTAAGAAAAATAATGTTTTCTTTTAATGGTTTGTTGCTTATCGCACTTTCACTGCAGTCGGATATCCGTTGATTTTTCAACAAAACTCACATTTGGAAAGAAGGACTATTTTTATATTTATTGTACCTGCTCCTGATGCACAATTTCTGTAATACAGCTATCTGTCTGAAATACTTTCATCACAATCATCTGTGTATGAAAACATACCGTCACAAAAGTAAACATGCTGAAATACATTAAAAACTGGATTCATCAGAAAGAATCATTAGACGTTAGATTCATTCTCATCACATAACAGTGTCTACCTTCCTTTGTATTTCGTTGCCTCATTTTCTTGCTATGGCCATTGGTCACTATCTCTATAGCCAACAAACAGGAGATGTATTTAGAGGATGGCTGTGAAGTAAGCGCTATATAAATAAAATGTAATGAAATAACAATAAAGCATACAGGTTTTGGTGTGATTCCCGGCCCTCATTTTTGGCTGTGAAAAGCGCTATATAAATAAAATGGAATTAAAATAACAATAAAGCATACAGGTTTTGGTGTGATTCCCCGCCCCCCTTTTTGTATATATAGTTGCAACTATTCATTTAAAAAGGACTTTGATGTCAAATAATTTGTGAAAATGTTTACTTTCTCATAACTCTGCGTGACTTTCCTTAGTGAAGCTGTTTCATAAATACTCATATCTACATGTGCAAGATTTACTTAGCTACTGGTTGAATAAGTGCTTTGAAAAGTCTGTGGTTCAGGTCTACACAGTCTATTTGTGCCCTCATGTGCAGCGGTAAGATCGCAAATATGTATGGTTTTATAAGTGACTAAACTCCCTTAACTCATTGTATTCTTGTAAAAATAGATTGGACTCCATTTGTGTCTCCTTCAATAAACAGGAATGCATGGAAAATCTCACTCCAAGCACTCGAATGTCCACTTCACCAACAAAACACAAAGATGCTGACAAATTCTTATGTTTTAATCAAATTCAAATATCACGTCTTTTCCACTGGACTGGGCGCTCTGGCATCTTCAAACTCATTGACTTTCATGACCCAGGTAAAGCAGCATTACATCATGGTTTTGGGGCATGACACAAAGTGTGTGAAGGAATAAACTATCAAATTGGATGAATAATGAGAAAGTGTTCTTTGCTCTTGTCTCTGAACTTCTCCCTTCATTATAGTTATCTCTGGAACATTCCCGGCAAATACTGACGTCTCTTATACCATTAACAAACCAGGGTTAAGAATTATTTTTATGTAACTCTGCACACATTATCACACACAAATGTGGGGACAGTTCTTCTTGAAAATGTGTAGTTAACGTTGCTATATTCTCTCAAATAAGGTTTTTCTAGGTTTGATGGGATCTAACAAGTAATATTTCATTGTAACTTGGTACTCAAATTCTTACAGTACATTGCAAGTATTCAATATATTTCAAGACATTAGAAATATATTGGTAAGGTGCATAACCAGTACTAATTGCAGTTATATTTGGAAAGAAACCGTAAAAAGGATGCAACATTAGACAGGACCTTCTTTTTTACTGGCCATTGGCAGCTATACATGGCAAATGCTGAATGTTGTCCTATAATAAAGAAAAATCAGACGTCTTTAATAAAGAAGTTATTCTCATAGACATTAGTAAGATTTCATAGAGAGGATATTGGAAATTTAGCTTTAATGGATAGTTCACCCAAAAAGGAAGATATTTGGAAGAATGGCAGTAACAAAACAGATCTCATCCCCATTTACTGCCATAGTACAATGAATACTAGGGAGTCAATAGGGGATGAGATCTGATTGGTTACTGACATTCTTCCAAATAGCTTCCTTTGTGTTTAGCAGAACAAAGAAATTTATACAGGTTTGGAACAATCTGAGGGTGAATAAATGATGACAGAATTTTAATTTTTGAGTGAACCATCCCTTCAAGTCACCTGCATGTCAGATATTTCTCCTGAGAAAAAGAAAAATGCCACAGGTGTCTCCATTAGAGTTTCAGATGTGATCTCAACAATGTCACAAACTGAGCTCAGATTTGACAAGTCAGCATTCAAAAATTATTATTATTGAAGATCTCGATATGAACTCAAAGATTTCTCATTAATTTATGAAAATCCAGATTTTACAAACACAATCATTCATTGTACACCTTCAAACTCTCTTCATGTACAGTATTTTAACTTTTGACATGTGTGTCTGTTTTTATTTCTCCAAAGCAATTTTGGGAGAAACATCTGAGCTGATCCTTGAATGAAACACAACTGAGAAGTCCATCAAATCCTCTGCATGAAAGGTACTGTATAAAAGAGCAACATCTGAGGAATAACATTGTCCTCTGGAGAACTGTTTGTTCTCTAATCTGAATGTATATCTCTTTCTTTCAGGTTGCTAAGCAAGCATATTAATAGATCTTCTGAAATGTCAACATGTCACGTTTCATTTGGTTCTGCTGTCAGAGTCATTAAGGTACGACAACGTCACGTCAAAACATCAGTTACTTTTCCTCTCATAAAAATCATTCATGCAGAACATGTGCAATTACAGGGCTTTATAAGTGGATCAGGCAGAATAGGAATATTTGAAGAATATTCTGACCTCAAGCATATACGACAAATTTCTCCATCTGAAGATTAATAAAAGTATTATCCTAATAAAGTATTATCCTGGGTAACTCAACATTACATGCTGTTTGTGCCATGGACATGAAATCATTCTTTAGGGTTTATGCGTTTGTAAGCAAACATCGAGATAATACAAAAATCAGTAGACTTCCATTGAAGGAGAGACCCCTACTGCTCAAAAATTCTCTATTTACTTGAATGTTTCCGAAAAACATAAAAAAGAAAAAGAGTTTAAGAGCTAATAAAAAAAAAATAACATTAATAATATAATAATATTGATTTTATTCTATTTTTCATAACAAAACCTTTTTTTTGGACTAAGCAATAAAGAAAAAGACAGACAATAAACAGCCAACTCTATAAAATATTTTTGCTACATTGATTGTTTAACCTAATTTAACTTGAATTAGAATAATTCAATTTATACCAAGGCTAAATAAGTTGCATGGGTTATAACTTGGACACACATCAGAAAGGTGAAGTGAGGTCATCTGCTCTCTGTACACAAAACAACTGCCGGTTTAGAAGCACACAGCATTTTGCGAATTTTTCCAGCATTCCTGTGCATCTTTTGTGGATTTCTGGGCCTTGACCTCTGGACCTCTTATTTTGACTTCCTGCATGAGTCAATTGTTTTCCATATTATTTAGCAACTGCAAGAGACTGCACTCTTGAAAACAAAGAGATGTTTGGGAATATTCCATGTGAAAGAAATCTGACATCTGTTGCAAAGTACATGGCGAGAATTCAGATTCACTCAGGAAGAGGTGCGGCCAAATAATCTAATCATTTTTTCTTTCACAATAAAAATGTATAAACAAATAACACATGAGACATGCACCACTGAGACAAGATCACCACATTCATTGCAGGCCAACATTGTGATTCGGAGACAAGTATGAAAAATATCTTTGTGAAATCTCCAAAAATATCTTTCTAGGAATAAGTCTCACTCTCACTGTTTAGATCATTCCAGAAGAAAATTTAAGGGATATTTCCTCACCAAATCAAAATTTCCCCTTGTTTTACTCACCCTCAAGGCATCCTGACTGAATATGGGTTTCTTCTGGAAGAATAATGCAGTCTGAGTTATAATACCACGGATCATTTTGCTTCCAAGCGGTAGAATGGGAGTAAATGGGTGTCGACTTTTTGAAGCTTGTTTTTCCGGCAAATGACGTAGGCGTGTTGTAAGTTCCGGTGACGAACGCGGCATTTTTCGTTTGGTTCCAATAGGATGCCGCCTTCCTCTACGTGGGATCTTGCGTCACCGTCATTTGCCGGAAAAACAAGCCTCGGGTTCACGCGCAGCCGAGGGATAACGGAAGCTAGACATCAACGTTAATAGCGCTGTCAATATGGATATTTCTCTTAAACAAATGCATCGATTCGCTTCAGAAGACCTTTATTAAGACCACGGAGCCGTGTCGAGCAGTTCTTTGATCGATGCATGCACTTTTTGAGGCTTCAAAAAGTCTACACCCATTCACTCTCATTCTACCTCTTGGAAGCAAAATGATACCTGGTTATAATTATACATTCGACTGCATTATTCTTCAATAAGAAAACCATATTCAGTCAGGATACCTTGAGGGGTGAGTAAAACATGGGGAAATTTTGATTTGGTGGTGAAATATCCCTTTAAGACCAACCATTGCATGATGAGATGATGTGAATCATAACACCATCACTTTCTGATGGGTTTATGATAAATTGCATACATTTTTGCCACAGTTGAATTAAAATGCATAAGTAAATATATAATTGTCCAAAGATGTTTCCTAAAAAAAGAAACAATGAAAGTTTTGTAGGTTAAATACTATTAAATTATATGAGATATTAAAAATATCTTAGAGGCCTATGTGCCTATGACATTTATTTAACAATTCAAAAGCATGCGTATATTTTATAAAAATTTACTGAAGGGTAATGGGAAGACAAATGAGAAAGAAAAAAAATGCTAAATGACTAAATGTAAATGTAATGGGTAAATCAAATCAAAACTAAAACTAAATCAAATCAAAATTAAAAAAATCATTATATTAACTTTATTAAATAATATATATAAAGCTAATACATATAAAAATAATATAATAAAAAGATGCTGAAAAACGAACAAAATAAGTTTTTTTCCATCCAAAATGACCATCTCTGTGGTCATTTCCAGGTCTGCCGGATCATTGCTCTGTTATACAGAAAACTGAAATGCATGTTAACTATTTTGCGAATGCATGAATAGTCTCAGAATTCATCAAAATGCATCACGCTTGCCCTGCATATCCATGTGTATGCCCGAGTTCCGAGTTCTGTATTATTCTGGCCTCTTGTTATCCTCCGAGAAACACAGGACCGCACCTTCTGACACCCTGCCAAAGAGGATGCTTAATTTGGAAGCCAACGAAAACAAATAGCAGACCCTCCTCAGGGAGCAACTGTCTGGCGTTAAAAACTATGAGTAAACCACTTTAGTGTAGATGTTGCTAATGAGTGTTTGGTTCCTGGAAGTTTGTCTTACGCACTAAGGCTGAGACTGGTTTATTCCAGGAGCTACATTAGGACACAATGGATGGAAGTGTTTTGCATGCAGCGGCTACCAAGTTCTTAATATTTCTCTCATTACAGTCTCTCTGTTTTTCACATTGAACTCTAGACAAGTTCACTGGACTCTTCATTATAACAGGAGATGTTCCCAGACTAAAAATAGACTTAAAATCAGTGTGTGCCTGCTGACGGCATTATGGCACAAGACCGTGACTGAACTTGCTTCAGTTTCCTGCAAAACTTAATGCAGCTATTTGTACACATAAGAGGCAAAATGTCATGTGTAGTTTTACGAATTTTTATAAATATCTGTCCCTATTTAAAAAAGTAAAATTTACTTAAAACTGTTTTCTAATTGGCCAAGCAAAAATAGTCTATACTTTAAACACACCTTTGTAGATTACACTTATTATTGGCTCCTTAGACAAAATGTTAAATGCTCTCTTGCATCTGCAAAATGAATAAATGTAAATAGACCAAAAAATCCTGTATATATATTTTCAATATTTTATTTAAAATCATGCACGTCATAAATCTCATAATTTGTCCGAAAACCGATACTTAATGACATAATGCAAGATCTTTTAGTTTTTATAGTGATCCAAAAACAAATTGAAGCAACACATTTTTAGTCGTGGGAGATCATGGGTCCAGAAACAATACCACACTTGATATAGGAATATAGGATGTAGACGCAGCAGCTGGTCACATGCACAGATGTTAACAGGGTTTCCCGCTGTGTGTGACAGCCGTGTAACAATGTGCTTGTATAACTTGAGCAGAACAGATTTCTGCTAGAGCACAATAGAGCATGGCTTTATAAACACCAATCTGCACTTTCTTATCTCTCGTCTGTCAGGGAGAGGGATATCGTTGGGATGAGATTCTATTTGCTCTCCTTTTAATCTCATTGATGTCTAGAAGAAATTATTGAGATGTTAAAGAAATCACCCTTCTGTGAATTTCTTTCTATGCCAATTGTGCACAGACATGAAAGATTCCTAAAATCATGTAACAAATGCAATGTGTGTAACAGAACCACTAGCATACAAGATGATGAGAGTTTCAAAGGGTTTTATTTGCACACAATGTTAGCACAGGTGAGTGAAGACATAGAATGTAAACGGATGATAGAAGCAGATGGTTGTTACTGTCTTTAGTTCCAGGAGATCATGGACGGCTGGCAGGGGAATCCGGGAGTGTGCAGGTGAGTGGGAACCGGGGAGAACTTGGGAGACTTGCAGACACGTAGATGACTTGCACTTTAGAAGACTCGAAGTCACTTGAAAACACGTGGAAGACTTGGAAACACGTGGAAGACCGGTAAGAGAGTCCGTATTCAATTTTGAGACCAGACCCTGACTGAGTGTGAGTCTTTTATGTTGAGGCTGATGAGAGCGAAAGTTGCTAAACACAGCCAAACAAGAGGGGCGAGAAGATCTATCTGAAATCCCTTTGGAATCTCTAATCAGGCTCACTGACTCATCATCCAAACTTAGAGAGCAGAATTCCATCACTGTGGTTTGGCCGTTTCGGCAAAACATGTGAACACAACCACCCACAGCAAAACACTGAACATTTTTAAAGTCAGCCCGTCCAAAGCGCTAAAAGCTGCATATCACTTGACAACAGACCACCCAGCTCCAAATGGCTCTCCTGGTGTCCATCACTGCTGAAACAATGTGGCATGATGACAGCAAATTGATTGTTAATGTTGTTTGCTGTTCTAAAGCTTTTAAAAAACAGCAGACATTCACTTTTATCTTTAATTTGCTGTAAAACTTTGATTTTTTAAAGTCTTATCTCACGCTTAAAGTATTTAATTATGATAACAGATTTAAACATGCCTGTTACTCATATCAACAAGGGTTTGATAAATGATTGACCAGAGGAAGTTAACTGGGCGTGTGTTTGTTTACCGTAATTTAAGCAATCACTTGAAATTTCACTAATGTGGACAAATACAAACACAAACCAAATTTATACCAATATTTATTGTCAGCCTGATCTCACTGTTTATACGTAGGTATTTGTACGTTAAGTTTACAAGCACAAAACGTGCATTTTTGTACGTTTTTATTGATGCTGAAACGTCAAATTTAGACATATTTCAATTTATAAAACGCAAAAATTACTACGTATTTTTAGCTAAAAAACTCATTAAGATATTTGTATCAGTACGTTTCCATAATTGTATCGATAAGCGATTTATATTTTTAGACCCTTTAACCTACCCCCAAACCTAAACCTACCCATTTAATAGCGAAAATAAAAAAGATATAAAATGTAATAGACCGAAATATGCAGGAAAATTATGATTTTAGTAACAATATACCATTAAAAATATTTTATAGTTACAAATCCTCCTCCTACCTCTAAACTTAACCATAACTATTTCTTAAAAATATGTACAGCATTAAGAAAACCATGACAGACAGATAAGTGCAATCACAATCATTTTTATTTTTATTTTAAAAATACCAAAAGTAGTCCAAATGTCAATGCGTTGCAGTCGCAGTCCTCTCTGGTGGAATACTGGGGTCCCGAGTGTTGACAGACTAAATTGAAATTAAAAGGAAAAGATAGACACAATGAAATTTCCTTGGTCCAATAAGATACAAGACCACCAATCGATGAGAGCCTCTGAAAGCTTCCCTTCCCATGCCTACTCCAACCCCTGAGGTGTGCCAGCTCTATAAAAGATGTCTCAGAAAGTAGGAAGTGTGGTGTAACGGCAGAGGAAAAACACACACATACTGTATTACAGACGCACAACACAACAAGACTGAAAAACAACAAAAATAAAGCCATAACACAGTATTTAAGCCACAATACAAAAATAAATAAATAATAGAATATAGCCATAAAGCAATGGAATAGCCATAAATAAATAAAAAATTAGCAGAATGAAATAAACAGAATGATATTGTTTTAAACTCAATGCATTTTAAATTATTCACCACAGAAGTACTCTGGAGCAGACAGAAGTGGTTGGGTTTTAACACTAACTTCCTATGCCAAAAACTGCATCAGAATGTAGCAATGTAATCAGAAGTGCAGTAAGATAAGGGTCAGTTGTTATTTAGTATGCAAATATTATGATGTCATTGCTGTTGGGTACATTTAAATGCAATTTTCAAACGTTATCAGTAATAAATACGTTTAATTTAAAACTTAAATAAACAGCTTACAGTTTTTTTACAAAAACATATAGCACATTTTTTAATGTTGATGTTACCCATAAAACAAAATTCAAATGGATTCTATAGCAGATGTTTGAGCAACACCAATACAACTCTACCAAATAAAAAAGGTTTTGTGGCATTATGTCCTCTAACCATTTATATCTATATTTATATTTATACAGCTTTCCTGTAGCTCAGTGGTTAGAGCATGGCGCTAGCAACGCCAAGGTCGTGGGTTTGATCCCAGGGGATTGCACGTACTTAGAAACAAAATGTATAGTGCAATGTACGTTGCTTTGGATCAGAGCGTCTGCCAAATGCATAAATGTAAATGTATATTATGAGAGAAAAGTTCAAATGAAATGTTTATTCTAGAATGAAACAAAAACATGATTCATATTGCACAACACTTTTTGTCCCAAATGCCCTCTAATGAAAATGTATACTGGCTGTGACATAACTGAGATCTATCAAAAATAAAAGAGAGGGACAAGCCATTTGATATGCCCTAACACCTGTTTCAACAGGAAACACACCAATACAGTTTTTTGAACAATTCCTTTATCTCTCGTATGTAAAGTATAAGAAAATCAAGAATCTGTACATCAGTCTTGTTGTTGTCTTTACATTTAATTACATAACACTAAATTCACCACCAACAGTTGCTGCAGTGTGTGAGCTTACAGGGATCTCTGTAAATCTGGCAACGCTCTAAAACTCATTCACACAATCCACCTGAAAGTCTCAGTCAATTGCATTTGGATGCCAGCCTAAACTCCATAAATTCAAGTGCAAAGCAGCATCCAGTGTACTGTATTTCGAGACTACCGGTGAGGTTCATTCAGTGTGAGGAGGAATCAATGATCTGACAACTGAAAAAAGATCAGGAGACTCTCACAAAGACCATCACCGCATGGGGAGAGTGAATACTCATGTTCTGCGGCCATCAAGGGCTTTTCATGGGAAGGAAGCAATCTGGAAGCTACTTCCCTCAATTGTATATTTCTTCTTTAACAAACAGAAGATGCAGCAAAGAGTAAGAGCCAAGCCAACGTTTTGTCATGGGCAAAGATAAGAAGTCAATACTTGACTTTAGCAAATTTTCAATTGCACTATTAACAATCTATATACAGGCACATCAAGTACAGTGTTAAAATTATGATTTTTTGTCTTGTTTTCCAGTGAAAATATATAATTGTCTATAAAAGACACATTTCACAATATGCAGGTGAAAATGTTAAATTCTGTTTAAAAAATAATGTATTAGAAGAAAATTACAAGACAAAGAAAGAAAAACTACTTTTCAAAGCCATAGGAAATATAAATCTGTATTTTTGAATAAAATGTATACCTTATTGTTCTGGTCTTGTTTTTTTAGAAATCGTGAAAATTAGATTTCTTTGTTAAAAAAAAATAATGTACTTATTTAATGATAAATATAATAATGCATCTCAAGTAGATGTGTCTTTAAATTATGCTTTCCTTAAAAAACATTACAAAACAACTTTAAGATCTCTCCTATTTTGTTTGTGTCATGCAAATCAGCAGTGTTGGTGCAAAATTTGAATTCTTAGTCTACACACACAAGATCTCAGGTTCATGGACAGCCATAAATGGTACATTGTTTCACAAGTGAAATACAGCCTATTCAATTCTTCTTGGCAACAGACAGTGACAGGAAGTGCCAAATCAACATGGAAACCAGTCTTGACGTTAACTGAACAGTTGCCTGCCATTTGTCAGAGCTTCAAAGAGCAGCGTCTTTGAAATGCACTTGTCTTTGCAGGAATGACACACTTAAATCAGACAGCGGTTGGGGTAAAAATTCATTTCAATTGAAGCGCTAGTCAAAGCACATTGCTCTGAAGCGTCAATGACGTTGTTTGTCAGTGAAAGCTTGTAGTAAACACCTTTGAATGTGCTCTGGCCTTTTTAACAAGCTTTTCATGATACCACAAACCACAGCCTTTCATGTCAAGGGTAAAAGCCAAGGCTGTTCACTGCCATCAGCCATTGAAATGTCATGAGTCTGCATATATAAAGCAGACTTTTCATCATTTATTTTGATCAGTACATAGAGGTGCTGATGTTTATAGTACATTTTCACTTATTCATTTGAAAATTGTCTACATGACTTATGTAAGAAAATGAAGGGTGTTTTTATTTAGAATACGGAACCCAAGAACCTCTCTAAATTTTAAAACAACATACCGCAACCAATGCTACAAGGCCTAAGTGCAAAGAGTTTTGCATTGTTGGTAAGCTTCATAAAAGTAATTTGCGTTCCCTATGTTTCCATGCAGAATGTAAGCCGCCTAATGTTGTGTTACATTTAAAATAACGAATATGCGCGTGGAAAAGACGCTAAATGTGAATCAGGCCTAAAGCTGTCGAGACACACCTCTAAGCAGTATCACATTATTATAAGTGTTCAGATGAAAAGCTACTGTGCGATTGAATGAGTTGAAAGAGGCTACCACAAATTTAATCCCTTTAAGCAAGGGGCACACGGTCGGCTCTCCGCAGGAAGAAATCAATGCATCTCACTGACTGCGAACAATTGCATCCAGGAACCCGAGCAATATTCAGAACCCCTGACCAAATCCCCTCAGAAAAAACCCCAAACAACTGCACTTATTTATTTTTCAATTAATTTGACAATAGTTCTCACATTAATTCTGCGTTGAGCTTTGTTTTTACCAAGGACACCGTACGTCATTCTGTTTGAGAGCACATTGTGTGTAGGAGCGATCTGAATTAATCCTCCTGGGAGCAGCTGTCGGTAGTTTCCTGATTTTAAGGACCTTGAATGGAAGATCGTAGCATTGGATGCATTGTACCCTATACGTTTGACTGCGTCATTAAGAACGTAGAGAAACCACCCCATCCCGGCTACGTACACGATCTGATGTATTGTTGCTGTACCATGACAAACACACACCAACACTTTAGGCATTTTTGGTTTTATAGTGTCGATATCTGATAAAAAATTATTCATCTTTGAAAACAAATGAAAAAATGAAAAAAAAAAAACTGTAAAAACTGAACAGAAAACATAAACTGTCACCTTTAGTTAGCTTAGTTCAGCACATTTCTGCTGTAAAAAGTCAAAACCGGAGACAACTATTTTGTCTAGTCCTAAATAAAAAGATCTGGTAATGTGGTTATCATCTCTGTTTATGCTTTGTTTAAAATCTGAGGGGAAGTTTCATTAGCGCACAAGATGTTGGGGTGGAATTGATGGTTGCGTTTGAAACTATAATATGTGAAATAATGTAAACATGTAAAATGATACCAGTCAATAGACACTTTTAATGATTTTTATTGAACACAGCTGTCCCTCCAGGGTTTGTAAAATATTGTTGTGTAGTTGACAAATAAAGCGCACATGGTTCATGGTGTGACATAACAAAAATAAAAAATTATCAAGATTAATCTCTCTTATGATGTTATATATAATAAATATAAATAAAATAATCTATTTTTAATAGTATGTTTTGACTATTTTTGATGTAACACCATAGGATATATGGTGTGTTATTTGTTAACCCTGTTACTGATCACTTATAAACTATATTTGCAGAAGCATTTCTTTGGGTCTCCAAAAGAACTTGATCACAAGAATGTATATACATTGTCGCACCACATGATATCACATTAATAGCACACATTAATAATGCAAAATCACATTGTGTAAATGTTATGTAAACATATGCATGAATTAGATGACAGTCTGGTCATTATTTGTGTACTTGAAAGTCTGTTTGGTGCAAGATATAAAAAAATATAAAATCAATTAAATTCATGACAAACGTTTAGCAATATTATCTGTCACTTTTAGTTTTTTTGATTAACAGAATATCCCAGTGTTCTCTAATTCTGTCATCTCCAGCAATTGTGTTTTCCATATAGTCTGACCAGAAAAAAAGAGAAGAGCAAGAGAGACTGCAACTCTTTTCAGAGGTGTTTTGTGTATCAATACTGTAGTACAAAACTTGCACTTGCAATTTAGCACATTGTCTTTTTTGTTTTCAGCACAATGCATTGTGTCTGTTGCTAACCGTTTCAATGTCTGAAATACAAATGTTTACTACTTTTTCAAAAAGCACTTGTGAAACTTAACAAGTGTACAGCAGCGGTCCTCACAACCTGCCAGTATTACTGCAGATCATACATCTCTGTCTCAATCCACGTAGAGTCACTGCCATATTCATTTTGTATCTCTCATACCTCTATTGAAAACAAAAATGTCCTTCACAAAAATGTAGCATCAGAAATTAGCTTCAAAACTTGGCAAAATTGAAAAAAGGAAATGCTGTATTGCTTGCATTTCAGACACAAAAATCAGTGTCGCTTTGACTAAAAAAAAGGTTAAAGGGTGGTGTAGAGAGCATGGATGTTTTTCTAACCCCATATCCTGTCATTGTAAGTATGAAACGGCAGCGGCAGAGACCATCAAGCTCTTTGACTGCCCACTTATTCAAATATGCGAGATATTTATGGCTTTAATGGGATTTTCAAGACCCGAGCGTAGTGCTGAAGAAATTCTTCTGTTCACTTCCTGATAAGTGTTTGTCTCCATACGACCTCCTAGCTTTCACCATGAGAACATGCAGGCCTCCCAGAATTCTGCATATAGGGTCTCACCAGCACTTTTGTGTAATCACATCTTATCAGCCGATTGTGAGAGCAGCCTGAAACATATATGCTTTTAAGAAGCTAAGAATGTCTTAGAATATAGCTTATATTTCCATTTACTAAAGAATTCCATACATACACTTCAGGTCGTATGTCGCAGAGAATCTATTACATAGGTCATAAATGCAGCTATATGCAAGTCTGCGGCTGCTTTAAGCTTTGATGATTATTGCTGCATATGGAAGCCCAAAGCTGAATCTATGTATTAAACCATAAAATAAACAAGTTTAGTGTGACAGCACTATTTGTGTTATTTTTCTCCTTTGGATAAACATCTCATGTGTGAATAAATCCAAATGCAAACAGTGTTGACACTTCAGAATTAGAATTAAAAAAGCACAGAAAAACAAAAAACAAATTGCGGTTTTCAGGGGGCTAATGGCAGCACATACTGACACACTTCTAAAGAAAACAACTGGATTTATGTTTTCACAATTCATTGATCCATTACACCTTAAATCACTGTCAGAACATCAACCTGTTAATGTGAACAAATAATGGAACTAATGGTTCCCTGTTAAAGCTGTGAAAATATTGAGAAGGCCCTGTGTCCAATCAATCCAGAGTTGTCAGCGTTTCCAATCGTTCCACGTCTGTTTAGTTTAAAAACAATGGAAGCAATTCTACCACACCACAGAAGTGATAACATGTTTCCCAGCATTTGGCAAGTGGGAGTAAGTTGAGTTTAACTTCAGGGCCCTGTACACTCTCTGACTGTGTTTTAAAGCAGCATTATTTATGACTTCAGCTTCCTGTTTGCAATCTCAATTCAAATTCAAGAATTCTGAATTTTGTACAACCCTGATTAGCAATAATTTTATGCATATTTATAGCAGAGTTGATTTTATTGATTTTATATAAGTTTACCAAACCCATCCAATCTGTTAAAGCCATCAGTAAAAGGAGTGGTGGATGCACAGCGCCTGCAGAGCGCACACAACATCTGATTGTTATCTCACCAAAGGTGCTGTTTCCACACCACCTCCATCTTCCCATACATCTGAGACAGAGGTATAGAAAAAAAGCACCGGATTTAACGCGGAGCAATTTACCAAATGCCTCGCGTTCTCTTCCCAGCAGGAAAACACAAAGCCTTGACCTTTGCTAAATGGTGCTTCGGGGAATTACTACAGGGTGTTGGGTGTGTGGTTGCTGTTCCTATCGCATACAGCAAAAGGTGGGGCCGTAGGTCGCACTTATGGGATATCCTTAGCAACGCTATGAGTGGAGAACGTCTTTGATTGTATGCTGTGAAATCTGCTGTCATTTAATAAATGTTTATGTTGAGTATAAGTGGTTAAATTCAGGGATCATACTGAGACTAATCTTCAACAGAACTAATTTAATCATCATTATTCATCATTCTGTATTCCAAAGAGACACTGAAAAAAATGCTTTGAACCTGAAGATGAGTCATGTGTCATTTACCCTATCAATATATTCTGAAACATTAAATGAATTAAAATGCAACAGAACACATCGCATTTACCTAAAATGCATCATGAATTTCAATGGCTTTAAAATATGAAACCAGCATTAGCATTTTTAGCAGAAGTAACTTTTCTGAGCCATTTCTGCAGCTGGTAGTTGATTTCAATAGATGTATGAAGTCAGGAGTTCAATCATTTAAACACTACTGCTGCTTTTAACTTTTGACATGTTTTACTAGTGCTAACAAAGTCTCCGAACACTTTCTGTTTAAATGCTCAACAATTTATCTACTGTTTTACCAAACTACGTTTAAAATGTTTGTCTATAACTGTGATTGGATATACGGTATAGCTGGAAGAGATGGATGGTCACATGAACAGTGATGATGGGGAGCTGGTAGGAGTCATACACTACACTACAGTGCAGCCTTGTGGAGTAATCTGTGGAGAATTACTTTTGACATCACACGTGGTATCTATTTTACTTTTTAAAATGTTGCAAATATTTTTACCTAAAAAAGTGCACTTGTCACACTATGCAATGGTTGTATTGGTTTACTATATGCATCAGCTAACATCAACTAACAGTGAACAACACTTAAACAGCATTTATTATTTTAATTTATAATGTTAATTTTATCATTTACCAACACATTTTTAAAATCAAACTGTTAACACTAGTTAATGCTACATGAACCAACATGAATAATTGTATTGAACAAAGATTCATAATACATGCTGAAAAACTATATTGCTCATTGTTAGTTAATATTAGGTAAAGCATTTACTAATGTGAGCAAATACAACCTTTTTGTAAAGCGTTACCAGTGCACTTTTATTATAGGAATGGGAATTGCTTTTTGCAATTGGTGCAGTAGAGGGCAGTCACGAGCCATTTATAAAGGCTTAATCTTTTCCAATCCATCCTGTATTCTTCCATCATCCCGCACTCATGTTTTATCTTTAAGAGTATATATGAGAACATATGAAGAGTTTGGTTCCAAAACGAGATAACTCAGTTTAATTGTTTTATTGTGCACCCCAAATTAATATCAATCAAACTTCAGTTGGTTTGTTTTGATTTAAGCCATAATAACTAAAAAAATACAGCTAACTAACACAATAAAACAGAATAAAAACATGATAACATAATAAAAAACATGATTTAATTTTTTTAACTGAGTTTTTAACTGGAACCAAACTCTTCATATACAGTATAAGAGCACACTATTGTTATGTTGGATATAGTGTGCTTAAGTAATAACGTTAGTCAAATTTAGGAAATAAAATCCCTTGTCAATATAATTTAAACAAATGCTAATGAATTAAATAATATTGCTACAAAATAAACTCCAGTTTAGTTTATGAAGTCAGAGGAATTTATTTTATTTATTTGTTGGAATCATAGATGTTTCTTGTTTCATCTTATTTTCTGGTTCCAAAATATAGAAGAAAACTCATTAGCATTTCTAAGAAAGAAAGGTTATTATCCAAGCACAGTGTGACTGCCAAATACTAATAATCCTAATAGTCAGTTTTGTAAAACTGCAAGTCATACATGCATATATTCATAACACATATCGAGTCTTTTCTGGGTTTTAGGTCAATGTATGCAAAGGGATACTTCACCCAAAAATGAAAATTCTGTCATCATTTACTAACCTTCGAGTTGTTCCAAATCTGTATAAATTTCTTTGTTCTGACTAATACAGAGAAAGATATTTGGAAGAATGCTTATAAGCAGACAGATTTTGCTCCCCATTGACTATAGTAGTAAAAAATACAATGGTAGTCAAAAGAGCCCCAGAACTGTTTGCTGAAAGAATAATAAAGTTATTGGCTTGGAAAAAAGGGAGTCGACTCGGAATCACACAAACGAGTCGTCACTAGTCCGATTCACGAACCGCCGCGGATTTACGTCACTACATATAGTCCCCTCCTACGTTTTGCTAGGACTGCCCATGAAAACTTCACTCTCCTCCCCCAAACACAGCTCGTGAGCCTCATTCGTGGTAGACCAATCACAGCAGACTAGACCATCTGACCAATCACATCAGACTAGGCTAGCGGAAAGGAGGGGATTAGACAGATGAATAGCGGAACGAATCATTTGAGAGTCGGTCAAGAAGTAAGGTAAAAATAATTGCCTATTATTACGAAATAGTGTTTTTACACCTTCCATGTACATAAACTTGTTGTTGGACACTCCATAAACCAAAGTAGGACCTTAAAAATCCCTAGTTATGTACTCTTTAATGTATTTTATGGACAAACCTGGTTATGATATTTGTCTGTCAAAAGCTGTTCTTACCTCAACAGCAGTGCAAGATGTGTTATGTCACTTACACGATGTGTACAGTATAGAGGAGGCACAGATAGTGCTTCATCTCAACTGATTTTTCTCAGGATCCAGAATAGCAAGTGGTGAGCAAATTCATATTGTATACTAAAACACATAAGTTCAAAAATAAATAAAGTCAAACATTGAAGCATATTATTATTCCTATTATCGATATACAGTAGGCATTACAAAATTACTATCTATCTAATCTAATTAGCATCTATATTTTTTAAATGTGTATGCACAATATGTTCATTGTAGATTTGTACAATTAAATGCACAAGACACCACTTTTCTTGTCAAATTCAACATGGTGAAATGTCTCAGGATAAGCATTTCCAAAAGATATAAGGAGAATTAATCTGCAGGCACTTGCCTAATATAAGACCCAAGGGATAGACCAGATGTCTCTTAAAAATGTATCACAGAGGCACAAAAAGAAGCAATTATAACCCTCTTTAAAGCATGATTAATGTTTAAGCAGGTGCAGATCCATATTAAATTGAGGTTCATAAAAGTTAAAAACGAATAAAATCCTTCCAAAACAGCATATGTATTCAGTTGTATATCTATAGACATTATACTGATGGAAACAATGTTAGTGACAAGAGGATAGATCTTCACATATAACTTTTATAGTAACATTATTCAAATTGTCAACTGCTTTTTAGTTACAATACCCAAAATTAATCGGGTTGTGAAATTTAAATTAAACCATACAGAAGTCTGACATATAGCCACACGTGAACAAATGTGTTTTACATAGGCTATATGTCCGTACACAAATTTTACAGAACGCATCCCCAAGTGGCGACTGACTTCTGCAAAGCGAGCCTGGTCACACTATTTGACTACATTTGCGGTTTTCAGGAGGAGGAGTCAAAAATACAACTGTCAAGTTGGTGCATTTAAACTTTGCTCCCAGTGTTGGGCAAGTTACTTTGAAAAAGTCATTAATTACTAGTTACTAATTACATATTAAAGCACAAGGCTCGAGTCCTTTCACTAAGGGTCTTTCACTTACCTAATTATTCCTTCTATAACCAAAAGCAAACTAATGCTATACTCTTCTGTTCTTTGTATTAAAATACAATTCGCAGTAAAACGCACTTATTTCAGCAAAGATGGAGAGCTTCTCTTCCAGGTCACTGCGATTTGTTTTAAATAATGTTTTATTGAGTTCATGTTATCCAAAAGTCACATTTTCTTACACTAAACGTTAGCTTACAGGAAAAGTTCGACTGGGCAGCCAACCACAAACTCACAGGCTGAGTCTTGATAACAGATGCTAATACAACATTGGCCAAAAATACATTTTATTTACATTTACGCATTTGGCAGACGCTTTTATCCAAAGCGACTTACATTGCTTTATCCTATACATTTATACATAGGCATGTGCAATCCCTGGGATCGAACCCACAACCTTGCGTTGTTAACGCAATGCTCTTACCTCTTACCGGTCATTCACCGCAGAAACCTACAAAGCCACAGTGGCTGTGATAATTGTACGTACACACTTTGTCTGCTGTAAATTTGTTAATATTAATTTATTATTTACATAATTTTTTTAAGAGCACTGCGCTTTTTGGATGTAGTTTTGAAAATCGATGCGCTCTTGGTGTTTTTTCAGTTTCTCATTCTCTTCTTTTCCAATAACATTTGTTATTGTCATTCTTGTGCTGTTTTTTTTCTTGTCTCCTTCCTCACTCGTATGTTTTTCATGTCCTTTATGATTTGTTCACAGTCTCTTATCTTTGTGGCCACCACTGCTTTATTTCTTTTAATATTGATACAATGTTATTGTTGTTATCTTTTAAACATGTATAGGATATAATGTCTGTCACTCTGTGCCACTAGAAGGACCTGAATAGCATACATGAAACTCTGTCAATACTCTTTATCAATACGTTTTGAGAATGTCCAGAACAGAGCGTACAGAGCTGTAGGCTCAGGCATGCTTTGAAGAAGAAACGTTTTCACATCATTAATTTCAGCAATGTTCAGTAATGGTGTTGTGTTTTGTCAAGTTTGTCTTGAGTTTACAATACAATAATTACCCAAAAGTTTTTGCGTAACTATTATTTTTTGCTTGTTATATTTGGTTATCTTCTTTTTTCTTGTATTTGATGTTGTGACTGATCTACATTATGCACTTATTTTTTAGCGTGTTCTCACATGGATAGTTGACAGGGTCATTTAAGATGTCCGTGCATTGTTAGTTGAACACATGTCCTTCACACTATGCATTCTGTGTGTTTGTTTTTGTTTGGGGTTTACAAGCTTCTGTTTTTATGTGTTGGCAGGTTTACAGTGTGACAGGATGTCACATAAGTGAGCAAGAAGGATGGCCCCCAATTTAGAATACTGGATTAGGAAGACAAAAACATACAGGAAGCCTGTGAGTATCCTGACTTGGCTCTTTTGTCAAAACAAAGATACATGGGGGTCAACAGAACAGAGGCAACCATATCACCATACATCACTGTGCTGTCAGCAAAACTCTGAATGCCATCTTAAGCCTTACCTTAATGTCCATCACAGATCTTCGACGGTTGACCTTTCAGAGGGTCTGCTGTTGACAGCAACCTTGGTTTTTGTTGGCTTCAACTGTCTGAAGTTCTATTTTTAGACCAGATGTGGTGTTTCTTACAGGAGTACATGAGTTGAGATATTATTGTTATTACATGGTGATATTGCATGTTAAAATATGTAAAATAATACATAATGAATAGCAAAACAGTGCAGTAAAATTCAGTATGAGCAAAACACCTGAACTACCATATTGCTGAACTGAGTCATACTCTATATCTTGTAGCGAGGGACAGCACATTTTAAAATAACGTTTTAATGTAATAGTAAGTACTAGACCACCTTAAAGGATTTGGAGGCACTCTGCGGTCATTGCAATTCTCCTATTTAATATTATATCTCTTTAAGATCTGTTTTGATTCATGTTATCTAAGCTGTAATTACCCAAAGACATCTGATTGATTACAGTTAAATGTAATGCTGTCAAATTTCAGTTTATTGTGTTAAACTTTGCCGTTGCAAAAGTATTCGATTCTTTGATGAAAAGCAATTGATAGCTTTTACTTCAGTACATAACATTTAAAAAATATTTTTTTGTTTATATTCCACTTCCTGTTACTATAATAGCAAGATCCAGCCATGTTTAAATCTATATAAAGATACAGTACTATCTTCTAGTGTGTGTGTGCATGAAAAGTTAGGGACTGATTTATACAGTACATCCAGTACTCGAGTTGTAAAAAGAAATCAGGGGGGATGGTGGATTGGATTTAACGTTTAGGGACAGATTATTTGTGCTGATGACAGCGCATATGGTGGGAGACCAACGGTGTACCCTTTTGATTATTGTTTAAGCACAAAGATGATTATTATATTATATTACTCTAAAACAACATGCTTGCTATTGATATATTACGTATCAGATACTCCTGTCATTGATCTTGACCAAGGCACCTCAGAATTGGAGTTGGTCCCCAGGCTGGCATGGCTACCACTGCTCCTACATAGTTAGGGTAAATACAGAGGACACATTTTCCCACTGGGTGCAAGTGCAACTTCATACTCATGATACCTATAAATCTATTCTGAATTCATCTATTAAATGTTGTAACAAAACCTCACAAAACATTGTAAATGAACATGAATCCTCTCAACACTGCAAAAAATGACTTTCTTAGTCTTTTTTTCTTGTTTTCCAGTAAAAATGTCTACTAATTCTTGAATCAAGATGCATTTTCTTGATGAGCAAAATGACCTAAGAAAATAAGTCTAGTTTTAGTCAAAAAATATGAAATTGAAAGATGATTTTTCTTACCCTGTTGGCAGATTTTTTTATGCTTGTTTTAAGCACAAATTCACTGAAATTTCATATTTTTTGACTAGAAACAAGACTTATTTTCTTAGGTCAGTTTGCTCATCAAGAAAATGCTTCTTGATTCAAGAATGTTTAGACATTTTTACTGGAAAACAAGAAAAAAAGACTAAGTAAGAAAGTCATTTTTTTGCAGTGAAGTCAAGTCCATTTTAATTGAAGTGCAAGAACAAATGGATTAAACAAATGTACCATTTACAAAATCTGAAAATGATACATATAATACAAATACATAGCACCACCTGACATTTCTTAAACTTGAGGTGGCCAAACAAAAGACAAAAAAGGGGAAGCAAAATTAATAACGGATCAGTTCAATGCTGCAATGCTGCCTTCCCCATTCTCCCTATACAGTATCTCATAGAAGCTTCCAAAGAGTTTCATAATCATGTTTTTTAATGTAAATTAAAACAATGGCATTATGGTTTTGTTAGAATGAGCAGACAGTCAAGTAGCCTACTGTTCTTAGTTTTTTTTTTTTATAAAATAAGAGGGCAGTCACCTAGCCCATATTAAATTAGAGAAATGTTTACTATTCCAGTAACAGGCTTTCCCCCAGAAAATGTGTTAGTTTTGTTAGTCTTTAATTTCATGCAAGGAAAAGTAATGGCTAGTAATGGCTTTCCTTGCACTTGCCATTTATATGTTGTAGAATGTTTGGCGAACGATGATAGATAGCGCGATGACATTCCACGGTCCACCAGATGCCGCTGATCGGACCGGTCAGAGTAACACGGCGGATAACGCTCATAAAAAATATATATTTTTCTACTTAGGCTAGTTAAGGAGGCAGGCGTGTGTTGCTTAGGCGGCTGCTGTAAAGTGCTGTGGGAAACCCTGCAGTAAAATATTCCAGGTGAAACAGAAACCAAATCTAACATTAACTTTGTGAATGTAAAGTCTAACCTGGCGTTAGCTAACAAAAAAAGCTCCAAACTAACTAACATCGTTAACTGTGTTGTTATCGTCTCTGTCCAGAGATTCCGCCTTTGGTGACATATCAAAAGTATTCCTGACTCTTGACTTACCGTCAGTGCTACTTCTTGCCCTCTTAAAGCCGAAGTCCCTCAGGTCAAGCTGTCCATGTTGCTTGGCCATGATGCTGAAATCACCGGCACCTGCGCTGCTATGTCGCTGACTGATGTGACGTCAATTTAAAACAAATCGTCGTGTCATTATGTGCACTTTCTCCTCGTCCACAGTATTTTTGCCTATTCAATATTCGCAAAAATAATAGTGGTACATTACCACTGGTAATATTTACACATTAATTGATAAAGTAACAGGGGATGGGAAGGGGCGTAGCTACATGGTGGCCATGGGTGGCAACGGCTACCCCTGAATGATGGATGGCCACCTATCTGGTCACCTCTGTTGTGCGAAGCAGTTTTAAGATGCGTGTCGGAGTTTACGGAGTGCTGCGCAGATCATTTAGCGTATGCACTGAAAGTAACGTGAGGACATTACTCTCGCGTTAATATGTCATACGCTGACGCACTGACGCAAACAGTCGGAGCGCTATTATCTGAACAGCTGCTAACCTCTTCGCTTCGTGACAGTGTACTGTCTGTGTACCATGGAAGTTCATCGCTTCGCGAGCAGAAGGATCAGGGTAGGGTTGCACCAGCCATTCGTAATTTCTTTCTTAAACGTGAACGTAAAGTCCACACTAGAGGCTTAGTAACTATTACTAGCTAGTTTGTAACTAAATCTGTAATCTGTTTGTTATTCGGTTGCACCATTTGGTTTTAAGGCAGACCGTAGCTATCATAAGCTCTCCGTAAAGTAATGCGTAGTCGCATAATATGACGTTTACCTTAAACAGTCCAATAAAGCTGCCTTTAAATTCGTGAGAAAAAGTTGTGTTGAAATGTTGTGAATTTCAAAACATTCTTGATTTAAACTTATTTTACCTCACATAATAACGGTAAAATCGGTATAAATAGAATAGAGCTGAAGATCTTTGCCCGAACCCGAGTGACCCGACGGGTTCGGTCGGGTTCTGTCGGGTTCGGGCTTAATTTCTATCATTTTACACGGGCTCGGGCCGGGCTCGGGCTTGCGCGGTAAATGAGCGGTCATGTGATGCGTTCCGATTAGCGCGACAAAGATGCAAAAATGGATGCTGAGGGTTGCAACACATTCTCACTCCCGACTCGTCACATATTTATGCTAGGTCAGCGCCCTTCGGCGTCACTTTTGAACGCGCAGGGTACCCCTTTGCGTCGTTTTTCGACGTGAAGGGCACGCGAATTTCACCGTCATTATGAAAATGTATATTAGATATAATTTGCAATGATGATGTTTCGGGGTTTAATTTAAGTTTAATGGCCAGGATAATTGCATTTACATGACACTATTCAGACAGTTTGAGCAAGTAATGTTTATTGAATGTTTAAAACAGTTTATTTATCGTAATTAAAACACATAATACAAGCAGTCACAATGTCGTTCAAAAATACAGATATTCAAGGGTACCAAGCGAAACGATCGATTTGTATGAGGAACAGATGCGAAAGCGATCACCGTCCGCCGTAAATCTCAAATCCAGCCGTGGGGCGCTGACTGAGCGTAAATATGTGACGAGTCGGGAGTGAGAACAGGTTGGCTGAGGAGGTGAAACGGAGGCTTGCCTCTGGCGATTACGTTTTGGTTGCACCTGCAACTAAAGCAAAGTCTGAGGTGTGGAAAAGTTTTGACCATGTGCATAATGAGAATAATGAGCCAGTGGGATATGTGAGATGTTACGATGTTACAGAGGACTTATTTATTTCTTTGTTCCAACATCCAAGTGGCCTATAGCCTACGTTAGTCATTAATAAATTATGTTAAAACATGTATAAATGACTCATTCTTGACAAAAAGCTGTGTGCGTGCGCACATTTGAATAGCCTAATGTCGGGCTGTAAAAGGGTTCGGGCTTTTAAAAAGCTGTCAATCAAAATGTACTTGTCGGGTTCGGGCCGAATTCTGTCGGGCTCGGGCACTGTCGGGCCTAACTTTTAAGGCCCGATTACAGCTTCTAATATAGAATACTACCTTTCATGAACAACATATTTAAAAGTAAATTTAATAATCAAATGCTGTTTAAAACAATACAGCCTACTTAATGCAATAATAAATGACATGCAATATGGGTGATTTCATTTTACTGCCAACCGCCAATTAAATAAAAAGAAGATTATTTCATTTTGACGTGCACAACACAGGCAGATATACACACACGGATGCGCGCTAGGACGGTTCGTGTTAGAGCAGTCAAAAATTAAATGTCATCACATAATGTTCTCTATTTTAAACGGTAAGTGACTGTAAATGTCAGCATTATCATGTGTGTAAATCATTGAAGAATGTCGAGTGAAACAAGAGCTTATTCCGTTAGTTCAGAGAGTATGCAATTTTATTCCTACAGTTATTCCTGATAGGCTTCAATAAATATTTAGTTTATACATAACATTACGCTTCAACTAAGTTGAATGGTGCAACTCAAAAATATTTTGTAGTGCCTAAGTTGTAACTTAATGTCCGTTTAATTCAAAACTACAGTAGGCTAAGTTGTAACTTACGCACAGCTGGTGCAGTCGGCCCCAGTTCAGTAAAACCAGTCTTGTTTAACTGGATTTCATTCATTCATTATATTTTCGCGAAATTTTAAATTTGGGTACTGCAATGTTTATTTTCTCTAAAAAATGCTAACTTACTGCAAATGATAGCTAGCAAAATATTTTAAAATAATGTTAGCACATGAAAGCATTGCAAATAAATTGTTTACTTTACGTTCTTTGTGTATCGTCGCTGTCGGGCGGAAACCTCCTATGTCCAAATTTGGTCAATTTCATATTTTTTCAGAAATCGATGCTATTGGTCAGTCCCCATGTGGGTCTGTTATTTTTACATATTATTAACCAATCTAAAGTGTTGAAAATAGCTTGAGAGCAAATCTCTTAACTCCATTGGACACTTCAACTGTCTGAGAAGTCTCGTAACTCCACCTCTTCTTCACTCCACGGGAGCCTCTCGGCATTACGTCTCCTGATTGAAAGTTTTTTAGACAATAACGAGTGAAAATAGTTAGGTTAGATACATTTGAGTAGGTCTGTTTTGTTAAAAATCGATAGCTGTAATGCTTCGGTGCAGAAGGAAGCCCGTGAGCCACGAAGGTAAGTTTGCGAGCAGATTCGGCTAATTTCCGCCTATTAGACAGCCTAGTCAGCTCATCGTTTTTTGTATTACATCACTTATAGTTCTTAAACCTTTAAAATAGAGTTTAGGAAGATGTATGTAACCACAGTCGTTAGCTTTGGTTAACGATTGAAGCCTTTTCTCTTGTCAAGAGGCTCAACGCGACCGCCGACTTTATTTGCGTGCAGATTAATTTCCGCCTATATTAGACAGCCTGTTTAACGTTTTATTTTGGTATTGCATCACTCATAGCTCTAACGTTTAAAATAGAGTTTAGGAAGATGTATGTAACCACAATCATTAGCTTTCATTAGCTCTTAAAGCCTCGTCTCTTGTCAAAAGGCTCAACGCGACCGCAGACTTTGATGAACACTGCTGGCAGCAGCGACGTCTGTGTCCGTACCATTCTTATCAATGACAGTGTAATCTCGTATCTCCCTGCTCCCAAGTTATAAACCTTGTATCTCTGATTAAACATGGTTTTGGGGAAATGTTGTGTTAATGTTGGTACACAAAGTATATGATAGCAATATAAGGTATAATACCAACTTTAACGATACAATGTTTAATAACTCAAAAAATGTGCAGTTTTTTTTAACTTCCTGAAAAATTATGGTTTTGGAGATACGAGGATTCCGCCCGACAGCGACGGTATGTTTTTGACCAGCAAACTATGTGTAATGAAGAATTGGTGTTAATTACAGTAGAAGTTAAAGAATTTCTGTCTGTAAGGATTTTTTGGTCACCCTAATAAAATCACTGGGTTTTACCTGGCCACCTCTAAAAAAAAGTTCTGGCTACGCCCCTGGGAAGGGGGATGGCCGTTTTAGAAGGGGGATGATTTTGATCATCTTTAATTCAAAGGGGGATGCCATCCCCCCTCATCCCCCCTCAACTCGAGTACTGAGTACATCATATGCCTTGCAGCTCTCAATTTGTTGTCTAGAGCCAGTTTGCAAAAGCTCTATCAGTTTGCTGTCTCTATTAGCTTTGATGCCACCAGTATGTTAAATGCTCCCTTATTTGTAAGTCACTTTTTTTAAAGTGTCTGCTAAATGAATAAATGTAAGTTCAAGATAAATGTATTTCTAATCTGAACAGTGGTTGAAACTTTTACTAAATTTATGCATTTGTCAACTTGTTTGTCAAAAGCAATTTTCAGTGAATTTACCATTAAGGTATACATTTATATAAATTTGTGAATTTCTTGGAAATAGATACAGAATTAAGTCCCTGGCTGGCACTATAAAATGGCTATCATTTAGTTTTATTTATTTATGTGTCTATTTTTATATTCCTGTATTTTTCAATTTTCTTCAAGGAAAGCATTTCTTAGAGAGAGTCTGTGCAGAAAATTGTCCTAAGGTTTGCGGTTGGACGCTTCTTGTTTAAACACTGCTTGACTTCCAGTTCACAGGACAAGAACATTTCGAGCATAAATTCATTGAATTGAGTTCAGTGAAGAAATTACAATGGTAGATTATGCCAGCTGTGGTATGCTTCAATATGTACCAGGTGTGCCACATGCTGCCAGCAGTGTTCCATTTTTACACTTCTCCTCTTGGGCACAGACTTCTAACACATGTCTGGATGTCTGGCAGCGGTAGAAGATAGCTGGGAGGATGGTGATAATTGAATGCAAGTAGGTTATTCCATCAGTCTGATTAAAGCAAAAAATAAGAAATTTGTACGTAATGCATATACAGTACGTGGATGTACTTTTTGTTACAAAATTGCTGAAAATTTTACTCTTAGAGACTGGCTTTTGATTTGACCTTTTTCTGTTTGTTTGATCACAATTCTGCTTCTGTCTGAAGTCATTCATGTGTCTGTAACATCCCCACTCGTCAGCGCCTTCTCCCGACTATTCCCACTCCCTCTCACCATACTTTTAATACTTTTCACAATACTACACTCCCCATGATCCTTTGCACCCATTCACGCAATGATAACACCCGCACCTGAATCCCATCCCTTGGACTCTATTTATACCGTGTTTCTGTTGGCACTCATTGTCTGGTCTAGTTGTCAAGTTGTCGAGTTCTTTATTGTTAAGTTGCTTGTTTCTAGTTCCGACCCTTTGTTACCTGTGGATTTACAGTATATTTTCTTACCTGTGGATGTTAACCTGTGGATGTTTGTTTACCTGTGGATGTATACCTGTAGATGTTAACCTGTGGATGTATGCCTACCTGTGGATGTTTACCTGTGGATATTAACCTGTGGATTTATACTCACCTGTGGACTGTTACCTGTCTTTTGTTTACCCGTTCACTCCATTAAACCTCCTGTTCGGTTCAGTCCTTGTGTGGCATCGTTCATCTGCCCTGAGTGGTGACAGAAGACCAGATCACCTAACAAGGATGTCCACTCCTTCTCCATCTGCATCACCGGACCCCTTCACCACACTAGAGCCCATCACAGACCCCTTCTCGGATCTGGATTACGACATCTCCTCTCTAGAGACCCACCTGACGCAGCACTGCCAGGACGGCATGACTCTGGAGAGGTATGCGGAGGATTTCTTCTAGGCGTGCAGAATGGTGAGTTGAAGCAACCCCGATCTTAAAGAGTACATAACATGAGATCATGAAAATTGCATTTCAGGCAGTGTGTAATGTTGCCGTGTTTGAAAGTAAGCATTCTGCCAAGTTGTAAATCCGAAGGTGAATGAATAACAAAGTTATTGGCTTGGAGAAAAGGGAGTTGACTCTGAATCATGCAAATGAGTCGTCCGTAATCTGATTCGCGAACCGCCGCGGATTTACGTCACTACATATAGTCCCTGCCTATGTTTTGCTAGGTCTGCCCGTGAAAACTTCACTCTTCTCCCCCAAACACTGTAGCTCGTGAGCCTCATTCGAGGTAAACCAATCCCAGCAGACTAGACCATCTGACCAATCACATCAGACTAGGCTAGCGGAAAGGAATGGATTAGACAGATGAATCGCGGAACAAATCATTTGAGAGTCAGTCAATAAGTAAGGTAAGAATAACTGCCTATTATTACGAAATAATAGTGTTTTTACACCTTCTATGTACATAAACTTGTTGTTGGACACTTCCATAAACCAAAGTAGGACCTTACAAATCCCTAGTTATGTACTTTTTAACCATTTATTTCTGTCTAGACTGGATAATGATCTACTCGCTCTCATTATGCTTCCTGACGCAGATGAATACCCCCTGGAGGACTTTATTAACCGAGTCCTACAGGCGGTGGGGTGTGAATTCTGCACCGGGGAAAGTGATGAGAGCAAGTACAGTAATCATCCAGTTCCCGCCGTAAATGGGGGGGTTGTTCCGGCTCACCCGGGATGTGTGCCGCACTCCTCCAAGGCCCAGCTCTCCGACCCTTACGGATCCTGCTCCAAACCAGAGACCAGCCAGCCACCACCCCACAACACGGAGCGTTTGCCGGACTTTATCACAGACGGAGAGTCTGAGCCCTCAGCGACACCTACACCAGCACGCGACCCAGTGACTGAGCTTGTTTTCCCCGTGGAGCCTAAGCCCCAAGACGCGTATGACCAGGTGCGTGAGCCGTCAACATCGTTCACCACCGTGGGAGTACTGGTGGACTTCGAGGGCTTTGAGGGAAGCCCCACCCATACTCCCGCCGCTGAGGGTGAGCTGCAAGCGGCCTCTGGACTATTAGACTGGACTAATGATATAGACTTTTGGCTGCTCCCTTTCCCGCTAGTCCCTCCCAGCCTTCCCATGCCCCCGCTGGTCCCGCCCACCTCCACCTTATTCAGTTGTCGACCATCCGCCACCTCAGGGCTTCGATCCTCTGGCTATTGTTCGGCTCTGTCAGGCTCCTCCTTCCCTTCTCCATCCTCAGTCACTCTGGCTCCGCCGCGGTTTGCCGTGTCCAGCCTTCGCCTCGGTCGCCTGATCCATCGGCTTCGCCTCAGCCCTTTTCAAATCTTTAAGTATATGTCTTCAGATCAAAACAATTTGAGATCATGAGAAACATTTCATTCAAGTGATCTTACGCTTTGACTGGTAGCATAAATGGTTGTAAAGAGTTTCTACCAACGAGCTTCGAAGGTTTGAACCACATTTTACTTTAATGTATTCCATTAAAGCACAGCGCCACTCGGATAATAGGAAACATCTTAGTTATGGATGTAACCTCTGTTCCCTGATGGAGGGAACGAGACGTTGTGTCGAACCTACAGATGGGGTTTGACTTGAGAACCTATCATCTTCTGACTAGCTTTGAAAAGGCCAATAAAATTGGTGAATGAAATTTGCATGCCGGACTCCGCCCCAGATATCCGGGTATAAAAGGGAGACTGCATTCATTCACCTTTTGGGCTGAGGAGCCTGAGAGCATTTCTCGACTGCTGCAGCAGGTGGCAAGCGTTGTGGCATGAAGGACACAACGTCTCGTTCCCTCCATCAGGGAACAG
>NC_079894.1:17483700-17486375 GCF_024868665.1 Triplophysa rosa
GTGGAGGCCCACCTAGGGGAGGTCATGGGTTACCAACCTGGGAACCAGACCATGAAAATACATCACACGGAATCACCCTGTTGGGGGGGTTACTACGTGTGGGGCACTAGGTCCGGTTAGAGCTATACGCTAGATAACTCAGTTGATGCCCGGCCTGAGGAGGCACGGCTGCTGTGCCCAGCCCGCCACCAGGAAGTTCTTAGTGATGGATGGAATGCCTATTCTTCACCCGGTGGGGGAAGAAGGGAGGCGGAAATAGCACACTGACCCACCTATGAGGGGGGAAGGTGCTTTCTCAGGCATACGCCCTACCGGTCGCCGGTCTTACCTGTTGGTACCATGCAAGTCTCGGGCTGACACCGGTTCCACGCGGAGGCTGTAGAACCTCGCGAAGGTGTTGGGCGTAGCCCATCCCGCAGCTCTGCAGATGTCTGCTAGAGAGGCGCCCTGAGCCAGTGCCCACGAGGAGGCTACACTCCGGGTGGAGTGTGCCCTCACTGCCAGTGGGCACGGGCGATCTTGGGACCGGTACGTCGTAGTGACAGCATCCACTATCCCATGCGCAAATCTCTGTTTGGAGACAGCCCTTCCCTTCTGCTGACTTCCAAAACAGACAAAGAGCTGCTCAGAGCTCCTGAAGCTCTGCGTGCGGTCCAAGTTGAGGTGCAGCGCGCATACTGGACACAACACGGATGGGGTTGGGTCTTCCTCCCCGGTGGGGAGCGCCTGCAAGTTCACTACCTGGTCCCGAAAGGGAGTGGTGGAAACCTTGGGCACGTAGCCGGATAGGGATAGGTCTCAGGATAATGTGAGAGTCTCCAGGCCCGAATTCTAGGTAATCCATAGACACGGAGAATGCTTGTAGGTCCCCTACCCTCTTGATGGAGGCGAGCGCCACCAGGAGAGCCATCTTCATCGTAAGATAAGAAAGAGCGGCATCTCCCAGGGGCTCGAAGGGGGGCCTCTGGAGACCCGCCACGACCACATCAAGGTCCCAAGAGGGTACGGAGCGTGGACGAGGTGGAATCAGCCTTCTCGCACCCTTTAGGAACCTAATGACCAGGTCGTGCTGTCCCAGAGACTTACCAGCAACTGGTTCTTGATGATAGGCAATGGCGGCTACATACACTTTCAGTGTGGAAGGGGAGAGATTACTCTCAAGTCTCTCTTGTAGGAAGGACAGCACATTCCCGATCGAACAACTCCGCGGGTCTTCTGCTCGAGAAGAGCACCAGGATGAGAAAAGGCTCCACTTAAAGGTGTACAGCCGCCTAGTGGCAGGGGCCCTGCCGGGGGTAGGCCATTCAGGATCTCCTCGTCCCGTCCAGGAGCCAGACGTGGAGGTTCCAGAGGTCTGGTCTCGGATGCCACAACATGCCCTTCCCCTGTGAAAGAAGGTCCTTCATTAGGGGAGTCGGCCAGGGGCTGTCTGGTTCAGGTCGCCCGGGATGTGTGTGGCTCGCAGGGACCTTGTCACCTGTCGACTCCACAGGAGGAGGCATTGGGCAAGTTGTGTTAACTGTCTTGAGCGAATGCCACCCTGATGGTTGATATACGCCACAGCAGGTGTGCTGTCCGACCGGACCGTCGTCACCACAACGTGCCTCGAAACCTGCCCAAGGGGGACACCTGTCCGCAGAAAGGTCATTGAAGACCAGGGGGTTAGGGTGCATCGGCAGAGAGGCATGATGACCATACGCCTGCTGCCGGTGTGCCACACTCTCCAGGGAACCCGACTCTGTAGCGGTCTCTTGTGCATCAACCTGAGGTGGATCACCCATAGTTTCTGGGGGACCGCTGGCTGCTTGAAAAGGTTCAAGCAGTTCAGCACTGACTGTGCACGCTCGGTAGTCAGCCGCGTTGTCATGGAGACAGAGTTGAGTTCCATGCCGAGAAAAAAGATGCTCTGCATGGGGGAGAGCTTGCTCTTTTCCGGGTTTACCTGTAGCCCCAAACGATCTAGGTGCCAGAGCACCAGGTCCCTCCCTGTGTGTACACAACAGATCAGACAAGTGTGCCAAGATAAGCCAGTCGTCGAGATAGTTGAGTACGCCCACGCTTTTCTCTCTGAGGGGAGCGAGGGCGGCTTCCACGACCTTCGTGAAGACTCGTGGGGACAGGGACAGACCGAAGGAGAGGACCCTTTACTGATATGCCGTCCCTCGAAAGTGAACCGCAGGAACGGTCGATGACGAGGGAGAATCGAGACATGAAAGTACGCATCCTTCAGGTCGTTTGCTATGAACCAATCCTGACATCTGATAGACATCAAGATGCGCTTCTGTGTGAGCATCATGTAGGTGTAGGTGCCTGTTCAGGGTACGCAGATCTAGAATGGGGTGCAACCCCCCGCCTTTCTTGGGGACGATGAAGTACGGGCTGTAAAACCCACTGAATATCTCAGCTGGAGGGACGAGCTCGATCGCTTCCTTCACCAGAAGGTCTCGGCCCGAAGCACGGGAGCATCCTTGCCTCTGACTGAGGTAGAGAGGATGCCCCGAAACTTGGGCGGGCGTCTGGCGAATTGGATCGCATAGCCGAGACGGATCGTATTCCCTAGCCACTGTGATGGTTTGGGAAGCTCTAGCCAGGCTCCCAGGGACCGAGACAGGGGAACTAGGGGTTCGATCTGCTTCACCAACCCCCCGGGGGGTGGTTCGATGGCTGGCAGTGCC
>NC_079894.1:18924999-18962499 GCF_024868665.1 Triplophysa rosa
AAGGAGGAACGCTGCCAACGATTTATCCCCTTCTAAAAGGGTGAAGTCTGAGGTTTGGAAATATTTTGGGTTAAAAGTAAGCCGAGTAATGAAATTTGACAGTGTGGCAGAATAATTATTTTAATTATACGTTGATGGAACGCAATAAAGTCATACACTGTCACAAAGTGCGAGTGAATTTGCTGTTTATAAATGTTTAGCTTGCTATAATAGTTAACACACTGGTTTGGCTTGTTATTCAAACAATAATAATAATAAGAATTGTAGTACTAGCGTTGTACAGACATAAGTATATTTAAAAGCAGTTAACAAAAGTCGTTCTTTTGCAGTTTGCACATTATTCTGTTTGAATAAACTCACTTTATACATCATTATTGTGTGTTGTTTTATTTATATTTATTTGTATTTAAATGTTTGGGGTTCTCTT
Source organism: Triplophysa rosa (assembly GCF_024868665.1). NCBI lineage: Eukaryota > Metazoa > Chordata > Actinopteri > Cypriniformes > Nemacheilidae > Triplophysa > Triplophysa rosa. Next base: position 18,925,427 of record NC_079894.1, read on the forward strand.
TATTATTGAAAATAAAGTTGTTATCAAGAGGAAACCACTGAAGTTGGTTTATATTTTCAACCTGCATTTCTCATAGAATTGAATACTGAGATAATACCGTTTACCACGACGAAACCTTAATCAATTAATCGCAGCATGGAAATTTGATACCGGCACATGCCTAGTGTGAACACAACCGTATTAAGAACTCAAATACAGGACTGCCAACGAATTCTGGTGCTTCATACAGTCACTTTTTAGGATTGACAACCGTATTTACTTATGGGCGTGAGTCTCGAAATGTCCTGTTCACACACCGGTTTAAAGTTGCAGCTTGTATACTGTCTGTTTGAACGAGAAACCAAACTCAAGCCTGTATGGTATTCGCATGTTACGCTTGTAACCATAGTGATGGACGTACACATGAAAGATGGTGCATACAACAGACATTATCTCAATGGATTTAGTGCTATATAGCAAAACTAGGCGCGATTTTATTCGCAAAGAAGTAATAAACAGACACGGTCGGCGGCTGAGACTATTTTTTTTACTTTCAACCCTTTTGTTTTTAAACACAGCACTAACGGCTGAGCGCACAATGTGGGTTGCTCCCAGACCGCAAAACTGGTGGGAGCAACTCCGGTGGAGGAGAGTGACTGGATTGAAAATTTATGCATGACGCACAATTCCTATCTTTATCTCTGTGAATTGCTAGAGCCTCACATTGCGAAATGCAACACCCAGATGCGACGAGCAATATGTGTGCAGAAAATAGTCGCAATCGCCCTCTGGCGTCTAGGGACGCTTGTGGAATACCGCACCATTGCGCACCTGTTCGGCGTTGGAAGATCAACAGTCCACAACATTGCTAAAGAGTTCTGCACTGATTCACTCACTACAACCAGTCATTAACGGCGTGAAACTTCTGCACGCGAATATGTCACATGATGTGACAGACAAGTGGTGCGTTCCAAACGGGATATATCACCCTCCGAAGGGCCCTTCCAAAAAGGGGACACCATACAAAACGTCACTCCAAATAAATAGAAAATGATGTTGTTTTTATCGCTTCTTTTGCCAAGTGAATTTTAAACGGACAAATTAGGAGACACAATTGCGTTTTTCCCTCTAGAGTTTACACGAAGAGATTTACTCTTCGAAGGGAGTAGGGCATAGGTATGATCACTTCAGAATGGAACGCTGGGCTAGTTGTCCAGTACGATTCCGTTCACACAGCAGGGCTTCTCCGCAAATGCAGTTGTGAGTCCCGAAAATTTAAAGGTGCGAGTTCGGTTATAGAGTACGGTTGTCAAACTCGTAAATAACCGAACTGCGTGTGAACACAACCGTATTAAGAACTCAAATACAGGACTGACAACCAAATTCTGGTTCAGTCACTTTTTAGGATTGACAACCGTATTTACTTACGGGCGTGAGTCTCGAAATGTCCTGTTCACACACCGGTTTAAAGTTGCAGCTTGTATACTGTCTGTTTGAACGAGAAACCAAACTTAAGCCTGTATGGCATTCGCACGCGACGCTTGTAACCATAGTGACGGACGTACACATGAAAGATGGTGCATACTACAGACATTATCACAATGGATTTAGTGCTATATAGCAAAACTAGGCGCGATTTTATTCGCAAAGAAGTAATAAACAGACACGGACGGCGGCTGAGACTATTTTTTTTAACTTTCAACCCTTTTGTTTTTAAACACAGCACTAACGGCTGAGCGCACAATGTGGGTTGCTCCCAGACCGCAAAACTGGTGGGAACAACTCCGGTGGAGGAGAGTGACTGGATTGAAAATTTATGCATGACGCACAATTCCTATCTTTATCTCTGTGAATTGCTAGAGCCTCACATTGCGAAATGCAACACCCAGATGCGACGAGCAATATGTGTGCAGAAAATAGTCGCAATCGCCCTCTGGCGTCTAGGGACGCTTGTGGAATACCGCACCATTGCGCACCTGTTCGGCGTTGGAAGATCAACAGTCCACAACATTGCTAAAGAGTTCTGCACTGATTCACTCACTACAACCAGTCATTAACGGCGTGAAACTTCTGCACGCGAATATGTCACATGATGTGACAGACAAGCGGTGCGTTCCAAACGGGATATATCGCCCTCCTAAGGGCCCTTCCAAAAAGGAGACACCATACAAAATGTCAGGGTTTTTCCTGCATAGAGAAATTGGAGGCAGCCGCCTTCGTCAAATGTCGTGCCGCCTCAGGCTATCGCCAAAATTATGTTGCGAGTCTTCACAAGAAATGCTGCGTGCATTTAACAGACTGTCATTTGTAACTGCAGTTGCGACATTACGCCACAGTGGAGGCGCTGTTTCGTTATCAGCACACTGAGGTGCTAAAAAATGTTGCCAGCCTGTGTTTCACATAGGGCTGGGCAAAAAATTGAAAAATCGGTTAATCTTTTTTTTTATAAACGGATCAATTCAATATCGATTCTCAAAATCTGTGAATCGATTTTTTTTCTTTCATATTTACGCAAGCACTGAACATTAATTTACGTTAATGTTATTGCTACTACTATCCACTAGATGTCACTTTTCTTTTTACAACGGGTGGATGTTACAACAGGGAGTATCATTCATTGCTTAATTAACATGGGATCCGGGTTTGTCGTGGAATTTAACACCACCTTCATATAAAAGGCAGCGGTTCACATGATTGCCGCCTCTATTTACAGCTATTTTTGTGAAATTTTGTTGTTATACTGCATCTTAAATTTAAAATAACTGTTCTGTTTCAATATACCCAAGTGTTTTTAAAGTTTAATATACAGGTTTGTGGCTCTTCATTTCATTTTTTAATTCACCATTGTAATGTGACATTTACTGATCTTTTTTAGAAATATCTATAGGATTTGTATTAAATATATACCCAGATAGCAAGCAACCATTGAATCAATGTTAAAAAATTGTTAATTTGTCAATGTTAATTGCGTTGAATCAATATCACTTTTGCACCTGCAATTAATGTTGAAAAAAATCACCATTATATTAACTCTTGTATTTTAATGTTAAGTTTTCTTTAACTGGTCATGTTTAAAAGTAAACATTTCAAAATATCTCTTTCTCTATCAATGTATAAGTGTTCTTATTAAAGCACTACTGTAAACATTGAAAGTGGTTAAAGAGTTGCCTGATCACAATAATGGTGATTTGTTTAAATCTCATATTCATGGAATTCTGGTGCTGTATGAACGTAGCCATTGACTATTTGAGATGCAGGTGGAGATTAAACTGACAGAGGTGATGTGAGGCATGTTGTGTCCATCAGTCAGGTCAAATCAGCCTCATGGCGGAAAAAAACAGGATTATTCAGATTAAAATGTCTACTTTAAGGTTTATGTTCTTCCTTAGTGGGGTTTTTTTTTTCAATCTACATCAAGTAATTCTCACCTGCACAAAACAAGGGAACCTTTTAAGGTCTGCACTGAGTGACCTGGCGAGGCTGAGCAGCCATTTCAACCCAGATAAGATATTTAATTCCACAGCTGATAAACACTGTACATGCTGAGATACCTCCCCTTTTAGAAAAAGAGAAAGCGAATCGGTGCCCTGCCATGTTTGCTTAGCCAATCAGATGCTCGTTTTAAATCTGTCAGACTTCCACCAACCCCATGGGAGTAAAAAATGGTCATGCAAACTCACAAGGTAAAATATTCAAAGCAGGTGTTTTTGGGGTCCATTTTAAATTGATTTAAATTGAAATATTGAAGTTTAATGCTTTAAAGTGGTTGATGCTGTTGCAACTAAGCCAATTAAAATGCTATTACTGTGTTTATGCCCTCACATGCTGCATGAGGTGTGTGCGTGCAGTGCACATGTCTCCATCTGTGCTTGTGTATATCCACACGTCCTCTGTCCTCTATCCTCACAGCTGGAATGGTCGCCATGTGACTGTTAGTGTTACGTAGATTTTAAATATGCGTATGTGAAAATAAGGATTGCTGTGTGCTTATGCGCACGTACGGATGTTATCTACTTACTGTCTACTTTACATTATGTGAATATATGACTAAATTGTTAAGGAAAGTAAATCCGCATTTTATTCGTTTATTGCTTGAAATGGATACGTACTAATTTAACTGTGATTAAAATCACACAAAACGCTCAAGTGAGGGATTGAAAGCAGCTAGCCTGTAACACGGCGATGATACACTGCAGTCAATGAACAAAGCACAGCTGACTCACAGGAGGAGAGAGAGAATTTACAGATGAGGAGAATGTGTCTGCCAACTCAACACAGAGTGTGACCTCCATTCCAGTCCCACAGACAGTGCTATATACAGCGATAGCAGTAGATTTAGGAATCAACTCTATGGCTGAGCTACAACCTCATAAAATGCCAGAGAGACACTGACTTAACAAGCTGAGTGACTGCAAAGGGCCCATGGCCGGTGTAATAAGACAGAGACAATCTCCCCTGCTGAGAATAGAGCAATGAGACATGACCAGCAGCATCTTATGTAACCGTTTGGGGGAAAGAATGCAATTCCAAAAATTCTTCGTATTATTTACGTTTATCTGCTGTAATAGCAGTTTCTGTTCCCGGGCATGTGTAAGTTAATCAGCAGAACAAGAGAAAGTATAATTCACCCGACAAACAGCGATCGAGAGCCTCGGAGGCAGTAAGTTAGTGAATGGACGGAGGAATTGCCCCAAATGTTACCCCCAGAATACGATCATCACAGCATGGACACGCAATCACAAATGGACGGAGAGGGGCACGTAGATGTAGACTTTCATAAAAAATTACTTTTTTGTAATTTACTTTTTTGTAATGTAAAACTACGCTTTACATTAATGATTTACATTAACGCTATTGTACTAGTGTAAGTTAGTGTATGTGAACCTTTGCAGATTGTGACCCTGCTTAAATTACTCTTAAGCTTCAAAAAGGACTGACTATCATGAAACCACCAATGCACTTTTTATGTCATTCGATAGCTTTATGCGAGGAATAAACCAATATAGCATAATGAAGAAACTCTGACCTCCGCTGGTGCTGTCTGTCAATCTCCAGTCAGCATGCGTGTGTACGGTGACGGTCAGGACGCTACTCTTTCCAACATGTTCCAATGTTTTCATTATTCTTCATAATGACAAGATGATAGTCTATGGTTTTGTTTAAAATGTATTTTGCTAGAGACTGTGAGTTAACGTTACTCGCTGAGTATAGCTTAGCTTATTAGAAGCACTGGAAGCGGTCTGAATATGTTGCGTCTTCATACGAAATAACTCTTTTTAAACCTCTGATTTAACTGTATACTGTCGGATTGATGCAACGCACTATGTGTTAAACATGTAACATATCATCTCTTCTCGTTGTGTTCTAACTATTATTTACTTTGGGGAGCAAAATGATCCACGGGACTTCAGAAGAAGTAGGTGCTTTAAGCGCATCATTGTGCGTCCGGGATGCGCATAACTGTAAATAACGAAGCGAATGCATTAAGCGCATCATTCTGAGTTCCGGGTGCGCGGGCTCACTTTAACGCCACTCTGCATTAGAGTCTTTCATACGGTGATAGTTTTGTACAATAAACAGAAACAGATAGTAGTATTTTACTTTTACTCAATTACATTATGAGACTGAAAATAGAGTCGGATATTACTTGGAGGAACAAAATACAGAGCATATATCATGCTCTATTCACACTTTTTAATGTTTTACATTTACATTTAGTCATTTAGCAGACGCTTTTATCCAAAGCGACCTACAGATGAGGGAAACAATGGAAGCAATTGGAACAACATAAGGACAACAAAAAGCATAAGTGCAATAATTTTTTTTAATACCTTTAATACAGTACTTAAATACATAAAAAAATCAGTATTTTTTTACTTTTAAAATTAAAACTACTTAATTAAAAAAAGATGGTGATTTTAATGTAAACACGGATTAAAATGTTAAAAGAACAATATTTATTTATAAAATGTAGTGGAGTAAAAAGTATGATTTGCTTTATAATGTAAGAAAATACCAGAACTTATTGTTTATTTGCAAAGTTTGCCAAAGGATTAATAATGTAATCCAAAAAATCTTTATTAGATTAATAAAAAAAATAATCGTTAGATTAGTCGACCAATCAAAAAAACAACAACAACGGTTAGATTAGTCGACAATTAAAATAATCGTTAGTTGCAGCCCTATTCCATGGCTAAATGGGGAGTTTATCCACAAACCTCTTAAACTAATAATTTCTTACAAACAAGGTCAAAATGACAAGAAATGCTTGCAAACTTATTTCATCACAAAATGCAGTCAATAATGATTTAAAGTTTCACGCCCTTCCTTATGGATGGTTTCATCGGACGCACGCACCTGCCCCGAAGTTAACTTACGATATGTGTTTGGTTATAATAGAACAACTTATTTTATATTTAACTTATATTCATATTAATGTATACTGATATTTTATTGTATATTAATTGTATTAAATTCAATTAAATCTACTCAACAGTTATTGATACTTTTTGGGGGTTTACCGGAAGTTAAGTTTGGGCCACATAACGTTGGTTTATGTTGTTGCCACTGAAACAGTCTATATAGAACTATACTATTTTTTTGTATAGTTGTGGCACTGATCTATTTTGGGGGAAAAAACAAATGGATTGTGAAGTACATAAAGCATATTTTTATTTGCATCTCTTTTAGCAGATCACATGAATATTGAAAAAAATGAAATGGCAGTTACCAGCACATTATTGCATTACAGATCATACCTGGACGGAGCCACTCCCACCAAGTTGGGCCCCAGCCCCCTAAAGAGTGAGCGAGGACCTTCTTTCTCCAGTATTAACCTGACAAAAAAAAGAAATAACAGGAAATGTAAAAGAAGCATTTGTGAACCTATGCAAACATTTTTGTATCTGCAACACTTAATTATGGAGGAAACAACGTGGTTGCTATGACGTCCAACATTTGCTGCACTGTCTTCTATAAGCTATCCAGCGAGAACTGTAATTACCTACAAGTATATCTAGTTGCACCTTGTGAAAGTCCCAAATTAATTTTTCCAACTAAATGGATTTAAACATTGTAAAATGTGCTGAAACTGAAAGTATTGTTCTCTTATTAGTAGCTGAAATAATCAAATTAACCCAAATACTACAAAAAGTGAACACAAAGTGGCAGAGAATGTGTAAAACAACCATTACAATTAAGCAGAAATGTGTAGAGATTTTCACAAGGTTCAGCAGGAACATATTTGGCGTGGGTCTAGCCCTTGCAGACTCACAAAGGGTTATTCAGACCAATAAAAAAATTGCACAAACAGGATAAATCCCTCCTGAATGTTTCTCATGAAGTGCAAAAAAACAGCACGTCTTGACTCCACTGTGGCGGCACATTCTTGCAGCAGAAACAGAAAAACACGTTCTGACTCTTCTACAATTAGTTAAAAAATAACTTGATTGAAAAAAGACTGCATCTGTAACATTTTCCACTGGCATACTTTTTTAAATCTTTTTCATCTGTTGCTTTCTTTTCACTTGAGTAATACAATAGCCCTGAAAACCGACGCTTGCCTGAGGCCAAAAAAGTTATTCCAGAACACTAGAGAAAACAGCAAGACTACACCCAGAGACTGGTCAAATTCCATAGAAAGCTTGCAGACCACTGACAGTTATACTCTAAAAACTTAGCTAGACTATTCTCAAACCGCCACACAGAACAACAGAAAACTCTGTCAAGACAATGTATGAATTCAGCATAAAACATGATCTCAATTAATGGTCACATGTCAATGCGTGCAACAAATGACCAGACAACAGCATTGTTTTGAAGCTCAAAATCTAGATGATGGATGATCGACAGCATCCTTAAACAATTTTGATATTATACAAACTGTACTGCTTGTGTAGTTTTTGAAATGCCTTAAAGCAGTTCCACCGCAAACTGCAAGGGGTCCGCTAATTACTGTTTACTCACAGGCAACTTTTTATAAAAAATGTAAAGCGTGGGTACAGAAATATTACAACCAATGTTCTCTTTAAGCTGCGCACGTGCGCGGCCGCGCAGACTCATTGAAGCTCTCGCGCATTGCAATTTTAACCTGTGTTCGTGCAGACAAAAACATCCATTCAGGCCGCGGAAGCAAGCAATGGAAGAAATCTTACATATGCATCATAAAAACCGGTAGGGTTAGAATCAGTGCATTCTCTGTCACCTTCTGATAAATGTATGCATGAAAGGAGTTGCGTGCAAATAAAGTGCAATCTCATGTGTTTCTGAACTTCTGTTCAAATTTGTTAAAGATGTAAAGCACTAATTTGACAGCCAAATGACACCACGCCGCTTCTGCATTGTAAACTCTGACAGAACTATCCTACTTGTTTAAAATCAATGAAACGCGCACTGTGTAGTACTGATGGTGCACGTCAAACAAGTTGCCCCGAAAATAACGCAGACTCGTTGCATCTTGTTGTTCTCCTTAGTCTGATATGATGCTCTGCAGAAAAAACTTGTGTTTCCCTTCGTGACAATGGAGCTCAGAATTATAAAATAGCGGTGTGTTCTGCAACACACAGAGAAGCGGAAGAAAAAAAAAAGAATCACAATTAATAAAACAGCCTGATTTTACAACAGATATACATAACATCAGCACTGATTTCTTTCGCATCCAGAGACAACCTCTACCTCCACTAGAATAGTCTTTGTGCCATTAACCAGGGTCAGTCATCTCATTGAATCTTTGATAAAAACTAAGGTTCAAATAAATGTTTAATTGTCCATCTCACAGTCAAATGAAAATGTTTGATGCTGCAAATCCCTTAAAATAATCAAGCAATCGATATTAAAAACAAAAATAATACACAGAAAAGTATTTAGCCTATGTGCAACAATAACATAATAGTGCTAATGTAATGCCTTAACATAATATTACTGTGACAATAGGGTTGTTTCTATTTACATAGCTCCGTTTACACATTTAGTGTAAGGGGGTCCCTGCTCCATGCATTTCTCACCTAAAAAACATTGAAGACCCCTGCCTTAAAGGAACAATTAAGTTACTTAAGGTCTCTAATACTTACTTGAGACAGTGCAGAGGCCCCGGTGGGTCCATACGGGCCACGCTGGCCCCATTCACAGTGCTCAGCTGAACTTCAGAGATGTACAGAGTCACGGAGGAAGACTGCAACCTTGTCTTTACCACCTCCAATGGACAGGTCAGTATAGCACCCACAGTGCCCCCACAGCTGGCCACAGAGAGAGAGAGAGAAATTATTTATTATCCACTTTTTAAGCAACATCATTGGCTTTTAAAAAGAAAAGATAATTTTACCTAAACAATGACTGTAGCCAATTTTATTTAATATTTTTCTTAAATTAAAACTGAAGAATTTTAAAATACATATAAATCCACTTTAATCCATGTGACTTGCAATGCATCCAAGTTATACATTTTAATTAATCAGATGATCTATGCACTGCTAATACTAATTCAATGCCCGACCTGGACAAAGCATTATGTATTTTAAGGTGTAGTAGTGTTATACAAGAAATGTTTTTTTTACTAAATAAAGACTTAACATACATATTAGGGCCGTGCAAAAATATCGATACAGCAAACTATCGCAATATTTTTGTTCACGATAGTTTTCCAACCTCTACTATCGATACATTTATTAAAATCACGTTTTAACGTCATATACAGTACATACGCCTATTGTCTCAAGCGGGAGCGAGCATGGCGCTCCAGCTTCCAGAGCTGACGCGTGGGTGCGCTTTGATTTTATTGATGCATGTTTAGAGCACGCATGAAACGTGTTCATTGTGATGCGCAAAGACAGAGTTTTTTTATTGACAGACTATGAGGTTGTTGCTGCGGGTAACACAAGACTATTAGGTTGCAAAAGCGAAAGTGACTCTATCCTTGTGCTCTGCTGTCAAACAATAACTGTGAGTAATTAAATATTCCATCTCCTAAAATTCAATATTCCATCTCCTAAAACGGACATTAACGCTATCAAACTGAAGAGCAGCAAAAACAACCTTGCTGAAAAAAAAACAATACAACTCTGACCAAAACACAATAGAAAATTTAATAGATTTAATGGAAATTGTATTGTTTTAATTGAAACTATGGTGTCTACTGGTATGACATGGATTCTATTGGTGGGATGTTAAAAAATACCCCAGGTGGTCCACAGAATGTTGTATTTTCAGCTCTATTTTCTTTTTACATTTTTTATTTGAAAAGTATTGCAATATATTGCAATTATGTATCGTATCGAATCGAAATGTATTCAATATATTGTATTGTAACTAATCTATCGTGATACTGTATGTATCGTATCGAAAGGCCCATGCCAATACACAGCCCTAATACATATACATATTTACTAAACAAACTTATACTAACTTCAACTTTGTTTTAAAGCAATCAATAAGACCTTTCTTTCAATTCAGACAGAACGTACAGATTTCAAACATTAAAAGCATTTGCCTTCTGCTGACATCCACAGGGCTTTAGACTCATTTTCCCACTGGTCGCACTGGTGCGACTCACTTTCTCAGTTGGTCGCACCAATTTATAATTTGGTCGCACCTGTTTTTATAGTAATCATAATGACCTTGACCATACCATAATGAACTTATTTCAAGTTATATATTGGCTATGAAATGATCAGACACAAACATAACCTGTCACTCTTCACAATCCTCCTTTGTTGCCCTCTTTGCAAAAAGCTGTAATTTTGCCATAGGCCTTCATTTGCCAGACCTTATTAAAGCAATAAGCCCCAAGAAGCAGTGGGTTACAGTGCATTTTATAACAGCTAAGGGCGTTGTAAAACCCCGTAGCTGTTATAAAATGCACTGTAACCTAGGGCTGTCACGATTATGAAATTTGATTGACGATTAATTGTCTAATAAATCATTGCGATTATGGCGATTAATTGTCTGTTTTAGGGCTTTGACGATTATGGCGATTAATTGTCTGTTTTTGAGCTTTGACATTTAATTCTCATGCATTTTTGATTCAGCGATTGAAACGACCATATTGTTCTGAATACAAGACTATGTTTTTTTCTTGGAAATACATCGGAAAAAATTGGGTCATCATATATTTAAGGTTTAGGCTTTTACCTGTCAATAATACAACCACCAAATACTTGTAAATTGATCAGGTGTGAATTGAAGCCACCATTAAAATACTATCAGTCATAGAAAAACTTCTAGTCTGTTTTTTCTCACTTGCAAGACTACAATAAAATTTAACTTGTGTGTTAGTGAAATTTTGGTAGACTGATTTTCAAACTGAAATTTGCTTAAATAATATCAAATTGTACTGCAGGTAATTTGTATATGTTTTAGTTTTTTTTTTAAGTGATTGTGTTGTGGTGGTACATTTTACAAGTATTACCATGCTTAAGTAACAATATATACACTAAAATATGCAATATGCAGATGCACTACAGCTCCCCCTAGTGTCTTCTATAGAGATGTGCAATAATCGCGATGATCTGAAACCATCGCGATGAGGTCAAACAATCGCGATGAGACGATTATTTAATAATCGTGACAGCCCTACTGTAACCCACTGCTTCGCGGGGCTTATTGCTTTTATAAAACGGTTATTCCATATGCTTAGCAAGGTTTCATAAAATAAAGTAAATAAAATGATATTTAGGCTATGTGGTGCGGTCAGCCGTTATATATTGAGGTATTTTATAACGGCTTAGAACTCCGCTCAGCCAATCAGAATCAAGGACCAGAACTGACCGTTTTATAATGAGGTATTTTATAACGGCTTAGAACTCCGCTCAGCCAATCAGAATCAAGGACCAGAACTGACCGTTTTATAATTTTAAATAACAGTCTTTTATTTTTACCACATTAAATTAAATTGAATTAGCTAGCTCAAAACTCAAAAGTAACTCAGAACTAATTATACATGTACTCTACTACACATTGTCATAAATAAACTATAAACACTAAATCTTACTAATCTTACAGTCTTGTTAAATGGTCTAAGCATGCTTGTTTTCTGGGGTGTTTCTCAGTCTAGAGCCCTGCATCCACAATGGTTTGCTTCTCTAAGCTCGTGAATGCAGCTTTGAGTAACATCTGTATGTAGGTCAAGTTCAACATGCGAGAGCGCTTGTGTGTATGCATAGGGGCAACTCACAGAGGTGGGCTTAAACTATGTTGGGAGGTTAGACCTGGAGCATAACCAGAATCACCAGTTAGTATGTAAACTACATACAATTCTAATGTTAGTTATTTTACTAATCCTCAACAAACAAGATGCCTACTGACAGTTGTCACAAGAGCCTCAGCTCTGACAAATACCTAAATCCTTATCATCTGAAGTTCTTCCAAGAGATTTCCTGGCGTTGACAGAGGAAACACTGAATGTTGACAACCTGGTAAACTTGCTGACCTAAGCAATGGACTGTGAATCCCTCTGTTGTAAACACAGTTTCTCTGAAGGTCTATTTTCTGTGCAGCCCACAACCAGGGAGCAGCTGTGAACTTTGGCCTAGATATGGAGTCCCCTGGTTTGTTTCTGCTAAAGTTCTCCTACTCACTCTCTGGTTGGCCAATGAACAGAATGATCACAAGGAAAAACCCAGCTGCCCCTCCCACCAAAACATTCTGTGGAGGCTTTTTGCACTAGAAGTATTGTACTTCACAGTTACTTACAGAATTCTACACTCAAACATCTGCTACATGAGGAGTTTTGATTCTGAATAAAAAGACAAGTACTGCAGAAGAAGGGTAACAAAGTATTTTTGAAGTACTTCCTTTCAAATGCAAGCCTTATTTAGCAAATGTCAACGTTTTACCAAAGTAAAGTCCCCTGATCAATGATTGGTTCAGTTTTAAAGGGAAATTTACGGTTTGCACTGGTAACGTTTGTATATATATATATATTTGCTACATTGTATTGTTAGTATTAAACATGCAGTTTTTATGACCTCCGATTAACGCAAGACAATTGTGGGACAATATGTGACCCTGGACAACAAAACCAGTCTTATGGGTCAATTTTTCAAAATTGAGATTTTTACATAATCTGAAAGCTGAATAAATAAACTTTCTATAGATATATGAGTTGTTAGAATAGGACAATATCTGGCTGAGATACAACCATTTAAAACTCTGGAATCTGAGAGCGCAAAAAAATCAAAATATTGAGAAAATTGCCTTTGAAGTTGTTAATCAGGGGCACTGTGGCAGACCGTCCACTCACAAAAATAAAGTTTTTACATATTTAAGGTAGGAAATTCACAAAATATCTTCATGGAACATGATCTTTACTTAATATCCTAATGATTTTTGGAATAAAAGAAAAATCATTTACTAAAAATGTTCCCGTGCTACTTAAGACTGGTTTTGTGATCCAGGGTCACATATAAGAATACAAAGAAAAGGGCTTTAAAAATGTAAATTCATGCACATTCATGCATGTGAGGTTAGTCAACTACTCTGCTTCAATTACTCATTTGCCTGAGCCTGGCCAAAATTAATTTGTGAGAAATTATATGAAACCTCTAGCTTTTGTACAATATATGAACGGAAGAATTCTGTAAAGACTATCGGCATCACAGTATCATTGATTTGTTTATCAAAATGTCCAGCTACTTCAAGAGAAAAATGTGTCATCAATTCTTCACCCACCCTCATACTGTTTAAAACCTGTATGACTTTCTTCGGTGGGACACAAAAGACATTTTCAGAAATGTCTTAGTGGTTTTGTGTCCATAATGGACGTCAATAGCAGTCAGTGTTGTTTGCTTACCAATGTTCTTCAAAACATCTTTTGTGTTTTACAGAAGAAAATCATACAGGTTTGAAACAATACGAGGGTAAAATGATGAAAGCATATTCATTTTGGGTGAACTATTCCTTAAACAAGCTACTGAAGTCGAACTACTCTGATATGCAAGACAGGTATGAATGAGCTTATCTAAGAGTTTATTATTCCTTCTCACCAACACTGTAAGCTTTCTAAACTCACCGAGCAGACGCATATGACCCCATGTGAGTATTATTCCTCAATAAACACACGTGCTCCTATTAGTAGCGTTTTATAAGACCTTATATCACCATTCAGAGTTGGAGTCAACAAATGACCTTGAGAGATACAAGCCTGTTAATCAGAGATATGCTTTGCGTCACAGTTAAAGAAAGGAATGTTGATTTGGTTCTAATTTCGGGATTATGAAAAAGGAATAACCTTTAAAAAATCTGTGGATACATGAAATGTGCTTCTGAAGCCCCTCTAGAAGAAAAGAACAGCGAGGGCCATTCAGGAATGAGAATGGGGTCAAAAATAGCTGTAGTATTATATTAAAGTGATCCCTGTCAAACAACCAGCCACTATCACTGGAGTCAAGCTGACAGTTGAAACCACAGGTCCCTTGTTTTGCTACAGGAAACGACATTGCTTCAGGTTCATATTGAACTTTTACCCGGTTATTCATGTCTGAGGCAAAATGTGATAATAGGTGAAAAGCATCAACGCACGAACACTTCCTGAAATACAGAACATGTCTATGCTTAAGACCTTCAACATGGTTGTGACAACACCAAAGGAGATGTATAGCACAGCATAAACCATTTTATGAAAGTGTGTATTAACATGGTGTGACGCTAATTTATTTACAGAAAGGTTGCACGAGCATCTCCGTTATTCTTCGCTCGTTTTGTATTGGCTTAACGACCTACCTCGATTAGATGCATGGTCGTGTGTTATAATAACCGTTAACGATAAGAAATGCGCAGATGTGTCAAGATCACAGATGCGTGTACGCTTGTTAGTATCGATCGTCGTTTAGCGGTTCGCTACTCACCCTCCAGCAAAGAGATGAACCAGGGTGTCTCTCTGATTCATCCTTCAGCATTCTCCGCACCCACACCCTGGCCTGCAGAGCAAGCAAGAGCCGCACAGCCTCGCTGAGATTCACCTGTGTCTATCAATGTATATGATGCAGTTGTGAATGAATAAAGCAAGCGTTTTATAAGCCCGATGTCTAGCGGGCGAGGTGCGTCGAGAGATGCTGCTAGCCCAGTCCGCTAACGGCTCTCGATGTGCGCAGACGCCTCCTTTTCGTCTCTCACCGGTCAGCCTTTGCTCGATAACGGCTCTCTCCGTTGAACAACACCGCTACCTATCAGATTTAGAGGTTGCGGTTACAGAAGTGGTGGAGTTTGTAACGCGAAATCAGTGCAGAATCGAGAGCGTTCGTGGTTCCGTTGTACCTTCAAGCTGCGGCAGAGAAGCGAGATGAGACGGACAGCGGGGTCGCTATTTACGAGCCAATCAGAAACCGCAAAACAGAGGCCGTGATTGGTCAAGTGGATGTGTGACGACACTTGTTCCCGCCCCATCATGCCTCTTTCACGTGATCACGCAATTGATAAATCTTAAATGTTGATTTGTCCTGTTTGAGAGGTTAGGTCGTGTATTTGCAAAACTAATTTTGGGATGAACTTAACGAATTAACTGAACAGCGCAACGGTTCTAAGAAAGAATAAATGACGACACACGCATTGGGCTGTGTGTTACAAATTTTTATTTTTTGTCATAGTGTATTTTGATAATCTCTGTATTTTTATGCACTGCAGGGTGTATGAACTTGCACTAGGATCGAGCTCACGTAGAAAAATATTGGTTTCCCTTATGTCCCCTTCAAGATAATGTAGGCAAATTGTATGTTTTGACACTTCAGGGCAGAAACACTTTTTTTATCAGTATGACACAAACACACACAAAAACGGCCATGCACCTATTCTTTTTTTCAGCTGACTGTGGTGTTAAAAATAAATGTTTTAATTGAGTCCTGGTATGTCATTTAGGTAGGCTGTATGACCAAGCCCTCAGAAGAACCAGCAGGGATGGATTACTGACCGGGCCAGGGGCCTTTGACTACCATGAGCCCGAGGGGCTTCAAGGTTGCGGCATCCAGTTTGGTACAGAGAACAATGAAAACAAATGCTCCCATATGAGTCCCATAGCCTATACAAGGCCTCTGTGGATACCCTGTAAGAAAATGAAATGATCAACAAATCATGGCAACTTATGTTTTTATGTTACTTTAACTTATTAAAAATTAACTTATTAATTAAATTACATCACATTTAAATTGCATTTTCTGAATCTTTTGCTTGATGATTTTATGTTTACAGACGTGTCACAGGGGCATTTTATGGTGAGAAATCAGTTTTTATTTATGTGACGCATTAAATATGTTTATATTTGACAGTTAATTAAAGACGTGTGTTTCATATGCCTTAATTTGGTCCATTGTTGATTTTTCGCTGTGTAGCTAATATTAGACTTCTATAAACCCTGTACAGATCATTTTTAGCGTAGCGCATGCATGTGACGCAGAGCGAGAACGGTTTTAATATTCAATATCACCTTAACCTTAAATTTCACTTTCTATAACTGTGAATGCGCAGCTAAGGAAAGAACGGAAAAATTGTGGGAGGGGGGCCATTGGAGGTAACTTGCCCCTGGGCCCTTTGAAGTCATAATCCGTCTCTGCTGACCAGGATTCCAGCATCTCTTAGAGAAATTTTGGTTTCATAATTAAGTAGCTGAATAAAACAGTTCTTGGTTTCAAGATTTGAGTTACAATTTAACAAGTTCAGGTCATGTGCATAGAAAATCTAATTTCTCTCGTCATGCCAACCTAATGGAATACAAGGTTTAGACAATAAGGTTTAGACGGGGTCCTCTAGCCCAATCACTTCTTTCTGATAGTTAAGACTTTCCATTAACAAGGGTACAACTGTACAAACTTTAGATTTTAATTTAAATAGAGATTTTAATGTTTCATTGTTGAATCTATACAGTAGTTTAAAGGTTTAAATGCAGGTTAAAATCTTTTTTAGAGGACAGAAATAAGGTAGAAAACTGCATCAAATAATGAAAATTATGACCAACCAGACTTAATGCAACATGTTGGGACACTCCCTAACACATCTTCAACAATGATTAATATATTTAAAAATAAACAATTACATTGTATAAACTTTTTTATTCATATACATGTTTTATGGTAAAATTGTTGTTTGATTTTATAACCCATTATTATTACAACCCATTATTATGTTGTTTAAATTTTATGTATAATTCAATCGATTTCTATAACACTATTTTCAATGTGCATTGGATCTTAACATGGTACAGGAAACTTATGCAAAAAATACTTTAATAATAAAAAAACAGTTTGAGTATAGAAAGATGCGAATAAACAATTTCCCTACATCAGGCTCAGTATTCCAGTAGGCTATTCCTTCGTTTAACACATTAACATAATATTCGTTATTGTTAAAAATTCTCTTTCAAGCCAATTGCTGCATACAGTCCTAAAATAAGTCAAATAAATACGTAAATCTTTTCCATTTCCATTCAGCTTTCTTTCATTTCCATCCGTTTCATGAGTAAAACCTAATCACAAGAGAACTGGAATAAAATTAACCTTTAATGCACAGTGACTTGGTGTCTATTACAACTTGCATAACTACTCTCACATAGCAATGATCCCAAACCGGTGGTGTAGCAAAAGGATCCACCATTAACGTGGCACATTATTCCTACTCATCATTGCCAATAGGGAACAAAGTTCATCCACGGCCGAACAGGCTGTGCAGTTCATTTCCATTGTCATTTGCACGGTAAATCAAATTTAAACAGCTTTAATGCACTTCCTTAGGCTATAAGACTAGTCATAATATCATTTACATGTACATTTACATTTACTTTTATGCATTTGGCAGACGCTTTTATCCAAAGCGACTTACATTGCATTATCCTATATATTTATACATAGGTATGTGCAATCCCCTGGGATTGAACCCACAACCTTGCATTGTTAACACAATGCTCTTACCACTGAGCTACAGGAAAGCTATATCCTGTTGATTGATATCAATCAATCAGTTTAATATTAAACCAGACAAGAAGCATCTAGAGAGCTTATAAATGGACAGCGCACTTTGTTTACTATTTCTAAAATTAGTTTCATCTTTAAAGTCAGCACCAGAAGAAGAAAACTTCAGTGTTATACCCAGTTATTCCCATCCATCACGCTTCAACATGTCTTGATTACTTTTTATACATTTCATCTCCTTTTTTAATGTAATTTTTATACCATATTTCTCATTCTTAATGAATTATTTTAATTTTACAATTGTATATTAGCAAAACATTTAATATAGACTTTTTAATGCATGTTCTACAAATTGTCACTGAATTACTTTGTTTTTTATTATTCAGTGACTGTCCTGCGTCAGCGGTTATGAGCAATTCCTCTATTCGGATGAAACGAGGACTACAGGCCTTCTCTGTTAGGAATGGAAATCCTTGAGATGATCAGAATATGCTACAAAATGAACTGAATGAGATGAATTGAGAGCTGACAGTCAAGATATGCACATTGCACACATGTGAACAAGCTCATGACAACCAGCTTGCACATTAACTGACCTCTGTGTTGGAGGTCAAAATGGACATATATTCAAAGACAATGGCCTCTTTAATCTATAGACAAACATTTACTGTTTAAAAATAATGCAGCAGAATGTAAAAATAAATCATGATATTTTTACAATCTTACACGTCATAATTTACTGCTTCAACAATGCCATACTGACGCTCCACTATCTCTTTTTATCTCTCTCTCTCACACACACACACACACACACACACACACACACACACACACACACACCCGACACACACGCATGCACACGCGCACACACACACTTCTTAAACTAGGCCTTTGTTACCTGACCAGACCCAAACAAAACAGCAGACAGCTGTTACTTTACCATAACACACATCCAGTGTTTCCCCAAACAGATAATGAGAGTCTGGTGCAAACCATCGTCTAACTGAAGGCACGTTTTTTACTCAGATGACTCGTGACCTTAGTGAAGATTTTTACTGTTCAACTACATATAATCTGTTATTATGACATACAGCAACAAGAAACATTAAAACTAGGGATAATGCAGAATTGGTCCAAGTCTGTATGTGCATATTGCTTGAATGGCGTATGCTAGTAAAATAATCCAATTGTATTTAGACAGTAAATATCCGAAATATTTAGATGACAGAGTTGAATCATTTGCAAAAGTAGGATAATTGGTGTATATGGAGTAAATGTACGTTTTTAGATTGTTTTTAAAATCTTTAAATCCTTTGATATAATTTACTTTTAAATGCCTTTATGTTCCTTTTTTATGCTTTAAATACTTGAAAACATTTTTTTTTCTGCGGCACAAACTTCCAGTGTCACGTTTTTGTTTTGACTATTTGTTTGCCTGTGTTAGACTTTGACATGATGATGATAACCAAAATAACAGAACAGAACACAAAGTAAAGCACATGTCAAAGTCACAGCAAGTTCAAATATGTGCAGTCCACCAATAGGCTACTCTACTGTATGTACGTTAGTCTTCCAAAGGTTTTAGCTTATTCTCTCTTGTGTTGTCTGGTTAATTTTTAAAATAAGCAAGACTGAAGTAAGGGTTATAGTTTGATTAAGGCCCATCTGGACAATTTTAAAAATTGATTTTTTTCTTGATGAATCCAAACCTGGCAAGAAATACTGTGTGTAGTGTTGTACGTCTCCTTTAAGAAAAGGACTTTCCCAGGATGCTGTGCTGTTAAGTGTGAGCCAGACATGTAGCACGTTCATTAGACGAACATTGAGTAAAGTATTACGTTTTCTACCACATTCTGTTGTCATTACACTGTGTTATTCAAATATAAAACAAAAGATGAATTACATTATTAGAGAGTATTATTAAATTAAAAGCAACCAAATTGCTAAATCATTAATCATCTGCTTATGTGTTCAAGTTACTGCTACAGCTCAACCTCACCTGTTTCAAGATGTCGCGCCATCTAGCGGTAAAGAAGAGCATGGCGTTAAAAGCTGCTGCCAGGTGTACTTGGGCACAGCCTGACGAATGTCAGGATAAAAATGGTAATTATCGGTGGGTTTTAAGATGATTGTGATATAAGAAACACTTTATGGTGAATTAATAACTTTAAGACACGTTCTTGCATAATTTGGCAAAAACAAAATAAGAGTTTAAAATAGTACAAAAAACACATGCTTTCTTTTGCTTTGGGTTGTTGCCGTTTTTTTCGCTCCAGACGGACCATGGCCATCTGTAAAGAGACATCAGCACATCACACGCATGTCATTACCTGCCGTGCACTGCATGATGTCAGACTCAGAGTATGTCACAGTTATTAAATAAATAAAGTACCAAAAAGGACATTTCCAAATACCTCTAAAGTTGGATCCGCAAGTTATAAAAATAGCGTCTTAATTGTTTATAATAGTGTTTTTGATTCGGTACTCAAGGGGCCCCCTGGTGGTATAGAGGCCCTACGCAACCTGGGTAGTCTGCGTATAACAGGATCTGCTCTGCTTGCACCCCTGCACCAGCCAATATTATCTGACTACAATCTACCTTATTTTTGGCGTAAATGTGGGCGCCGCCATCTTTGAGCTGTTTGTGTTTAGACTTCCGGTGAGCCACTATCTAATGACAGTCGTATTGCGAGTGAGACAAGTGCTGTTTTGACTGGCAAGTTAATATTTATTATGGAACCCAAAGGTACAAGCGTAATGTGTGCAGTTAGAGGTTGCCATAATAGCCGGTACAAACGCAAAACATGTCTAGAAAACATTTGCTTTGACCATAATACACGCACCAGAGCTGAATCTGGATGTCGCGCACCCTATGATCTGCATCCATTATTCATTAGCCTACTGGATTCCCTTTCTCCTGGACAATTGACCTACTTGGCTACAATTACTAATAAACTATTACTAACGTTTATTAATAAAGCAAACCTACCTGCCAGAGGATCGCAGCTGCATGACTAACAGTTACAGGACTTGCCTGTCATTAAATTACATTTTCATTAATTTAGCAGACGCTTTTATCCAAAGAACATTTAACATTTTGTCAACACGCTATACAGTAGCTGCTAGCCTTTACCAGGCCATGTTACTAGGAGGGTTAAAGCTGAAGCAAGCAAGGGAGAGAATGTATAACATGAATCATTGTCTTTATTTAATAGACATAAAAACAGTCAGTTATTGGTTAGTATGTTTTGAGTTGTTTTTAAAAAGTTGTGATGGATGCTGCAGCTCGGTGGAGACCTGCCGTCTCCGTTCTTACGTTATTAGTTTGACTGCCACTTTGACTGGTATTCACATCTGGTTTTAAAAACACGAATTCGTGGTCCATGTACAAATTTCGACGGACTTTCCCACTGTGCATGTAACGTTACTGATACGTCTGTGCTTGTATGCTTACGCATCGAAAATACGAAGTAATTGAATAAATCCTCATAAGATATATCAGGCCACTTCATCCTCCCACTGTGTAATACATCGCGGGTGTGAAAAATATTCATCATAGCTGTTTTAAAGGAGTCATATTGCACGGCTAAAACGAATATTATTGTTTGTTTTAGATGTAACGCAATGTGTATACACCATTTAAAGTTTAAAAAACGTATTTTCCACATGCCGTGCATGTTTGTATCTCCTCTTTGCCCTGCCTCTCTGAAACGCGCTGATTTTTTACAAAGCTCATGGCTCTGAAAAGCGAGGTGTGCTATGATTGGCCAGTTCACCAGTGCGTAGTGATTGGTCAAATACTGCAAGCATTTCACGGAAATGTAACGCCTCTTACCATATTCGGAACATCAGGTTCCAAAGCAATTGTACTGACAGGCGATACAATGAGATTTACAATTACGCCCACCTTAACTACGTGTAGATTTGGGCGGTCTTAGTCAAATCATGTTACGAAGTTACGTAGATTCGCTGGGGTGTGGTTACACGTGGCGTTTCAGGCAAGTCTGGTTGAGCATTCGCTTTTAGATAGAATGCATCTTTTGTTCCCACACTTTCATTTGTGCAATTTTACGTGTCTAACACATGCATGGGCAACTTATAACACACCAAAAACACAGAAAAAGACGTACTTCTGCCATATGACCCCTTTAAAAGCGTTTTGAGCGTGCTCCCGCAGCGACACACTTCCATTGTTTTCCACCAGCCACTAATAATATGGAAGTCTTAACACAAAACGGAAGTACGTCACGTCGTTTACTTCCGCGTTCAATTTTTTTTGTTCTTTGTTTTTTTATTTTTGTGATTCAATAAAACAAAAGATTCTTGTCTTAAAGTTGTGTTGTAAGTTTATTTATTTATTTAATTAACTGAACATTAGAAATTTTACAAATTTTACAAACAAAAGTGGCCTGGCACAAAAGAGCAAATGTCGAAATAGACATCAGACAACAATTACAAAACAAAATAATAATTATCATATACCTTTGTAAAAACTGCAATTATTAACAGAATATCACAATACAAGAGAAAATTTTTTTTAAATAAAAATTAAATAAAAAATATCACGCACTAGGGGTTCTCCGCAAGTTCCAAATCCTCCACTAAGTTACACAAACAAATAGCATTTCTCTCCTTCATTAACTTGAGTGACAAGAAATACAGACATAAATCCTTGTGAAATATGTAAAAATTGTCTTCAGAAATTTACATTTATGTAAAAATAATTTTCCAAGAATAAGAATTGTGTTAACTGCTAAATCACGTGTTTTATACCTCAAAAACAAACCAAACAAAACATGTTTCTTTGTTAACTCAGGAAGATTGTCAAATTTTGGAAATAACCAGTAATGCAAATCCTCCCAAAAAGCATGAGCAATCTTACAGTCAAAAAAATAAGGTGGATACCGGAGGCCGCAGGGTATGCATTGACGTCACTTTTCCACGTGGACACGCTCCCTTGAGTGGTAAAACTAAGGCAAAATGGCTGCATTCAATAGGAGGAACAAAAAACCGGGACTAAAACACGCAATCATTTGCTGAAACTACAAGCAGCTGGACTCGACGGTGATCCTTACAACTTACAAAGGAATCAGGTGTTCTTAGACACTCAAATGTTGCGCGTAATTGCGTTTAATGATATTGTAACCATTCATTTTGCCCAGTGTTTTTCCACTCAAGCAGGCGCGTTCTGGCGTGCTCACGTGGGAAAGTGACGACACGTGCATACCCTCTATTCCAGGACCTGCACTTCTAGGACCCTATTTTTTTGTGACAGCGCCACCTAACGCATCGGAGAACCGCAGTCCCAAGGACCCAGTTTTTGAGGTCCGAAAAAAGTGCACAAGACAGTTTTCCATCCAATTCTACGTACTTGAGAGTTTTTTTTAAGGTTTATTACACCCAAATACTACTTTATTTCTTACAATTAAACCTTATTGCTAACAGCTTAATGTTGAGTAATTATTGTGACTAACTAGCATGATATAATAACACATCAACTAAAATAAACAATAAATCATTTTCAGTCACTAGATTAACCACATTTCAAGTACAGAGTGAAGACACAATGATGACTCAGGGTAGGTTTAAGATTGTGTATATTTTATAAAATAACAAATTAACAGTTTACATGAACCACATCCATGCACCACTTCATTAATGACCAACTTCATTAAATTCACCAACTTCATTGACCACGTTTTCATTGACTCCTAAGAGAGAAAAGCATAGAGAGAAAGAGAGAGAAGTGAATGAACATTCAGTTAAACATGTTCAACTCATTTTAAATTTCATATTTAAAAGATATAGTGACCGGCCGATGGCTAATGCTACTTGACAAATTTATTTATTAATCTTTTATCATACTATTGCCTGCACTGAGCTCTGTCCTTGAAATCACTTCATATAGACTACACAGTACATGACAAAATCTAGCACGTGCAGCCTATTTTAACAGTCAATCTATGATGTCAAATGTAACAATCAATATTATAAAAATAATGTCAAAATGAAGAGACGTGCTCATAGCATGCTTCGTGGGGTAACCAGCTTGACAGTGAGGACATGACAATTAAAACATTAAGATTCATTTAAATTACTTAAAATGGAAAAACAATGAGTACAATTAACAAGGTTTCAAAACGAAGTGCTACATGTGCTGGATTAATAATCATCCCATAGTCACTAAATTAACATAAACTTGCCAGTCGTGCTACGGTTTCGTTAAACGAATATACTTCGTTTTACAGCATTACAAGCTTATATTCTGGCTATATAGTGCATTCAAGACTATTTCGCAACTCACGATCAACTCACTTCGGCTACATTAACTTTCCAATTAAATTTTTCACAATTGTTTTTAATGTTAAACGAAAAAAATATGATTCAAATATGATACTCACACTCTTGTCGTCCATACTTCAGAAAAACACGCAGATGCACTCACTCGATGCACTCGTCGCTTCCGTTGACGCTGAAAACCCAGGGTCCTAGAAATGCGTCCCCAGAAATGCGGTCCTGAAAGTGCAGCCTCTGGGTTTGCAGGCAGATGCTACTCGAACGAGCAGAGGTCTGTGCACGCCCCGATCCCGTAAAACACAAATCATTCTTGTTGTAATATCCTCTTTGACCACACGATGCCGCCATAAGACCGTCAAATAAAGCAGCTCACTTCAGCTGGAAAAAGTATTATTTTAGATCCTTGATGTATTGAGGAGTTTTACCATCCTAGATAAAATAATAAATATTTGTGTCCAATTCCTGTGAAGTCATTTCGGGAGCAAAAATTCCTGTGACGTCATTTGGGAGCAAATTTACACTAGCAGCATCTAACTCGTCTCAAAATTGTGGTTTATCCTTATGCTCCATCATGCCATATAGAACATCCTTACGTGAATTTGTTTTGCATGTTCACCACCAATATTCAGTTTACAGCATTTTAGCAGGTGTGTGTTATAATCTGAGCATGATGAAATCTATATTTCCCCTCTTTCCTCTCCCAGCCTCCCTTTAGTTTCAATCTCTTCCACATTAACCCCTCCCACCATCTCTCTCTCTTTCTCCGTCCTCTGTAAATTGGGTCAGACTCGATTCTCTTAGATCTAACAGTCATGGTATGAAGCCCCCTACAGTCCTCCCACCTCCCCCTATGCAGCAGAGAGCCATAAGCATAGAAGAGTCCATGCTCACTTAAGTTTTCCACTCTCATCTTTCTGGTATTCTCACCCCTCTTCAACACATCTTCATTTAGACAAGCACTCTAAATGATAAACTGTTGTACAGACACTTTTTGTGTCTTTTATAAGGGCCCTATATATTAAATAGAGTATGTTAAGTGCTTACCATTTTACATGTACGCAATTGGACTTCTAATGATTTTGAGATTTGTTGAGGGTTAATGGTAGGCAGTACTTTTCTGGCTCAGAAATTTAGATTTCCAATGATACATATTTAAACTATATTACAGGAGCAAACCATCAGACTGAATGTCAGCGGGGTTGTGATGTGTCCACAAGCACGAGGCTGCGGTCCGAGTGCTGAATGTAATACTAAATTGGTCATGTGGAACAGTCTGTAAACAGAAATTTGATATGGTTAGACTTATGTAATAGTTTAGAAAGGAGCCAAAGCATCATGCTTTGCATGTCTACAAGCAATACCCACTTCTGGTAAAATCACAACTCTTCTGCCAGCTCGACATTCAACATGACGAAAAAGAATTCTCTCAAATGCATTTTTTAATTTTCAGTATTTCAACACAGGAGTCAAAATCTGTCAGAATACGAGCCAGTTGTATTTTATGAGTCCACAGGGTGTTATATATCCTGTGTGATGTTGACCTGCATGAGGCAAAATAACTAAACTTCCCCCCTTTGTCAAATAGTTCCTGACTCTAGTGAATGCCACAGCGCTTTAGTTGGCTATTTCTAATAGACTAATGACGTTCGTTCCTCGTTGGCGCCATGCAGAATGTGTGTTTGAACGTGTGTGCAAGAGTGCTGTTTTTCAATAAAATCTGAATTTTATATGAGCATACTTGAAGATTACAGCAGCTCTTCTTCAGCCAAAACTCTTTTAAGGATTTTATTTAACTTTTTCTCGCCCTCGTGTATAATTCATAACATGCTTGATACATGCTGGAGAACTTTGATCCCTTGTGGCTGCAACATCTTTGAGGCGCATGGTGCATCCTAGTTCACACACACTTAAGTATGCGTTCAGTTGCTTAGACCCCTTTCCACATTAACACTCCTTAACCATTACTTTAACATTAGCATCAATAAACACGATTTACTTTCTATATGTTGTATTGTGAACAATTCACCTGTGCATGTTACTCCAAAGGAAGTGTTTGTAATCTTTTATCAGAATGTCCTAACCTGCTCTGCCTCTGAAATGCAGTGGCGCCCCCAGGATTTTTTTATGGGGTGGCACAAAGGGGCCCGTACAAATCTTAGGGTGGCACATTTAAAAAAATGTATTATGCCTGAATCTAATGGTTAAGAGTTTTGGCATTGCCATTAATACTACTGGGATCATATAAAGTTATTACTAGTCTTACGATTTAATTTCTAATTTAATTTACTAATATTTTCAGTGTTTGATCGATACATGCTAATTCGCTAACTGTTCTACGTATATTTGACTATAAAAAAAATATGATAGTAATAGATGCCAAAAACTGCAAATCCAAAAATTTACAGATCAGCTGATGGAGTAATGTATTAACCAAACGTGTATAGTGATCCAAAATGCGAGTATGAGCAGCAGACCAACCCGTATTAGAGTTTGATACAATAAGTTCATACAATAAACCATGTTTTACTTACTAGTTTGTGAGTTTCGTCTCCAACCCTCTACCCCCTTCATGCGTGGTGACTGAACAGGAGCAAACATGACGTCACGTGCGTGGTACTGCGGCTGCCGTGCATATTAGTCGCGGTTTCGCAGGTTAAACGAGAGAGGAGGGGTTGAGATCGTATTCTACATAACACATTATACAAGTTATTTTTTTTACATAGTGCTTCGATAATGTACATTTTAATTAATAAATATTAATACTATTATTCTAATATAAAATATATATATATATATATTTAAAAAATCTCATTCTTTTTCATTTTCAAGGTTCACGATGTTTATTTGTCACATATACATATAAACCTGTAGTGAAATCTGGTATACTCGACTGTGCAAATAAAATATATACAATGTATATAAACCAAAATGAAAGAACTAAAATGAAAATACTTTAAAATAAAACAAGTGACTGAAAGATAGAAATTAGGTTAAGAAAAAAGAAAGAAATTTAAATGAACAATCCAGAGAATGTGGTTTGAGATATCAGAGACTGAAAATGTGGAAGTAATTTTTTTTCTAAATGTGTCGCTTCTCTTTGAAATATTTCATAATGACTTCAACATTCCACATTTCTTAACATTTACATTTCTCCATTAAAAAAAAAAATGGGGACACTTCAGCTTTGTATTCCCAACTAAAACAGTGGAAAAAAGAAACGTCACAAACTGCTGCTCTTCTGTTGTGCAAAAGCTTGTGGACAATTTTATTCTGAAAATCATTTCAATAATAACATGATTTACCTGATAAAACACTGACACATTTTTCTCTACACTTAATGCAACATAATTGTTTTGAAACAAATATATAAAAGCCAGAAAACTGTGATTATTACAATTCTACAAAAAAGTGAGTAAATGTGAGAGAATAAATAATAAATGGATTAGACTAAATAGAAAAAAGCCAAAAAGTGTCCATTCTTGTGTGATAGGCTTCATTATCAGTCATGTAGAAATGTGCACACAATACTTAAACAGTTCACCTACTTAAGGTCAGTTTATGGTTCTGCGTAGGACGGCGTAGCCTACATACGTAGACGACGCCGTCGTGAACATTTATGGTTCTGCGTTGAGAGTATGCGTCATACTGCAATTACACCGCCGAAACGCTAGTTGGCTCTTTGTGTTTTCATGGGTTTGCTCTTCTTCGCCGATGTTTTGTGTGTGTGTATGCTAGTGTTTGCAAACGACAATGGAAGCCAAACCGACGTTAGAGGAAATCTCTCTCCAAGAATTCGCCGCCATCTGACAGTCTTTATAGTCCGCCGAAGAGGAGTCATACAGATGCGTGTATTTCCGAACCTCTTCAATCAGACGCTCAGTAACTTGGTCGATGTCGATGCTCACCATGTTGTTCTTTTGTGGACTCTGAACTTGCCGGAAGAAGACACCAGAGAAGAAGATGCCGGAAATGCGTAGAAGGAAGTACGATGCTGCCAAACCGACCAATCACAGCGCTTGCGGTCCGCGTAGGGTCCGCGTTGAGTTGACGCGTTGTTACATTTTTGGAGAGGTGCGCGTCAGGCTACGGCGTAGGGTACGCACAGGGTACGCGGCTCTGCGTAGGCTACGCCGTAGGTTACGGCGTAGATCCTACGCAGAACCATAAACTGACCTTTACCCTCAAGTTGTTCCAAATCTGTATAGGTTTCTTTGTTCTAATGACAGAGAAAGATATTTGGAAGAATGCTTATTCTTGGCCACCAAAATATCTTGAAAATATTGTGAAGAATGTTGGAAAGCAACAGTTCTGGGGGAACTTTTGACTACCGTTGTAATTTTTCCTACTATGGTAGTCAATAGTGGTCAAAAACTGTTTGGTTAAAAGCATTCTTCCAAATATCTTTCTCTGTGTTCATCAGAACAAAGCAATTTATACAGATTTGAAACAACTCTAGGGTAAGTAAATGATGACAGAATGTATATTTTTGGGAGAACTGTCCCTTTAAAGGCAACATCAGTACAATCCACAGACTTTTGTCATTCTATTTCCAACATACTATGACCTGGAATGTACTTAACCCAACTTAAAAGACTTTATTTGAAAGACAGTAAGCAGATGAGGATCAGTCACAAGCTAAAATAAACAGCAGATAATCACAGGAATGGACAGCGCTACTAAAATCACTCTGATCTCTCTCTTAAAAACTGTAGTGCATGCCCTCTTTTCACTATCCATTGCGTCTCTCACACTGTGCATCTTTTTCCCCCTGACCAAACACGCACAGAAACCTTGATCTCAGGCGGTAACACACACACACACACCCTGTCTATCGACATGAAAGCATCCCCCTCAGCTCTTTTGATGCTGTGCATCTTGGCTGATGCATCGCTGAAATAAAATGTCTGCTCTCAAATCAATACGACTCAATTCAGAGGGCTGTTGGGCCTCTCACATACACACACAGACGCGTGGTGACGGAGCCAGCGAGGATTAGAGAGAAAAGAAGAGGGAGGAAAAATAAGAATAATAGTGAGAGATAAAAGCAGAGAATATAAGAGAAAGAGAGACACAGACAGACACCCAGACATACAGAGAGGCAAATTCTATCCTTGCGTTTCATATTTTTGACTGTGTCCTTTTTTCACTCACCTGCCTCGCAGGGCAAAAGGGGAAGAAAAAAGTAATGAAAAAAAATCGATGTTAGCTGGTAATAAGAGAAAAAGATGGAGCAGATCGTAGTCTATAGACTGCTGCTGTTTATTTATCTGGGTGTAGGAAACGTGCGTCTCACCGGACTGAACCGTGTCTTTAACATCGAATTCTACCTCCACGCAGCAGTACGTGAACTGCCTGCCAGCTATTGTTCAGAATCAGATTCCAATGAAAACTTCATTCCCCACTGTTTGACTGAGTCTGAATTAGCTGTCAATCAATGGCATTGCCCAACGTCTCATTTTCGTGTCTTTAGAAGGATTCATTTACTTTGGATTAGTAATCAGTATGCATCGCATCCTGATGGCCAGTTTCCTGTTTTATTTTTCCTTGAACTTTTATCGAAACCATTTTCCAAGTTTGTGATACAAGCAGAGAATGAAACAGCCTACATGAGCCTTATGGAAAAGTATTACGGTGGTACAGTGGTATAACATTTTAATACCTCTGTACTTTTACAGTAATGGTCAAAAGTGATGTCCAGCATTCTTGCTCATTATGCTCAGCTTTGAGAATTTAAAGGGACAGTTCACCCAAAAACGACAATTCTGTCATCATTTACTCACCCTCATGTCATTTCGTAGTGGTTTGAAATGACATGAGGGTGAGTAAATTATGACAGAATTTTCATTTTTTTGGTGACCTGTCCCTTAAGAAGGCTGGCAGAAAATGACACAACACGTGCAAAGTTTATAAAGACACAAGTCCATGAGAATGACTATAATATTATAACAAAAATATTAATAACTGACAAAATTGTAGTCAATGTATGTTTTATTTCCATTTATATTTTTGTTTTATTGCTATATTAACAAAACAAATATTTCCAAATACATTATGTTTTGATTTGCCTTTTTGCCAATTAATTATGTCCAATTCATACCTTCAAAGTTTAGTATTTTGTTCATTTTGCACCGTACACATCATATGTTGATAGATTATTCTACCCTGAGGGGGCATCAAAAGCAAATATTGTACAAACACGCCCCCCCGGACATCACTTTTGCCACCACTGTACATTCAATAACTTTGTTGAGGCAAATTCCCAGCAGACCTCTGTACTTTAAGAAACCATATGGGCAAATATCATGCATATGTACGGCAAGGAGATAAAAAGTGAAAAAAGGTGTACAGGGGGTGTCGGTGGAAGCAGAGGAAGAGACAGATGACGGTTTGGGTGCTGAGTCGAGCCGGTGCCCTCTGTGTGTGTGGGAATGCCATTCAGGGTGATAACTCAACCCTGACAGCCCATGATGGAATTCATGATTGATGGAGCTCAATAGCTGCCAGTTCAATTTTCTCCTTTAATGAAAACAAGATTCACCTTTTTCTCCCCCTCTGCCTGCTAAAATCTATGTGAGAAACAAACGCGCGTCGTCTCTTACAAGGGCCCGGTGTGGTTGGCTAATGTATTTTTCTATCTGTTTGCCTTCGTTCTGGCGGTTCTTGCTGGCGGTAGGCGCGAAGACGGATCGTGGGAGTGAGTTGTTACTACTCTTTGATTGTTATCGTAACATGGCGCAGAGCCTTAAGGAATCTTCTGCGAACGCTCGGGCCATATCTCAGTTTAACTCTGTACTTTCTCGACATGAGATATGTAACATAAACCCTCCCCGCGTGATATACAAGCAAGAGATGTGCCTCCTCCCTGGTTGTTTGATTGAATAAG
Source organism: Triplophysa rosa (assembly GCF_024868665.1). Taxonomy (NCBI): domain Eukaryota; kingdom Metazoa; phylum Chordata; class Actinopteri; order Cypriniformes; family Nemacheilidae; genus Triplophysa; species Triplophysa rosa. The sequence continues at coordinate 18,956,471 of NC_079894.1, forward strand.
TGTAAATAAACATTTCTCAGGCGCATCCTGCTGCTCTGTGGAGTTTAAAGTCCTCCTCCAGATATTAAAGAAGTCGACGTCTGGGAGCTCAAGGACGCATTCCACAAAACGTTGTCAAAATTAACGATCATGGGTATTTGACTTTTTTCTTCCATAATCTACCTTGGTGACACTTTAATGTTGGCGTCTAAACGTTTTATGACTTACATATTCTGTTTCTCTCTCTCAATGTCAGTTTTTTAATTTACAGGCGTAATTTTAAAACGTTATTCACAACTGGAAAGAAACTGTGTGAATCGCTTATTTTTACTCTGTTGTGTAACTTCACAGCCCTCTGTTCTGAGAACTGCACACAGCACCTAACAGGGTGGACCTTGTGCATGCACGATCAGGTCTGCGGTCTGGACTAGCTCAATCGTTAACTTGCCATGCCGAGACTTTACTGCCATATTTTCGAGGAGATCTTTCGTTCTGACTAATATTGCCTGACTGCACACCTCGTTAAAGTATTGTTAAGGAGGAAAAACATAGGCAGATCTATGAAAGGTTTAGGTGCATTTTTCCTCGACCAAAAATCTCTTCTTTGCATAGATTGCTAGTCGGACTGCCAGAGGTGTACATGCTGAGTTATATTGGCGCCTGGGGGCAGTCAAAAGTGGCAGGCATTTTACACAAAACGCGGGTTACGAGAGCCTTATTAATCAAAAACGACCAGAGGAATATTGGTCTGTATGCCAAATATAATGAGGTGGGATAAAATATTACAATAGCAAATATGTGCAATATAAGTCTCTTTTTGGTCAAGTCCACAAAAATACAGTCAAATTACGTCGTGATTTGTAAAACACCTTGTAAGGTACTGCAGGGTAACTTAAGTGCTAATGTGGTGTGAGCTAGGTTACCCAAATGTCTACGGAATCAAATATGCATCCAAACACAACTTTGGCAATGATTGAAGGGGGAAAAAGAAGTGACGAACGATTCTGACAGAAGTAATATTAACCCTTAGGTTTATCATAGAAAATGATACATTGCTGTACACACTAAAAATGTTGGGTTATTTTCAACCCATGGTTGGGTCAAAAGAGGTCAACCCCAACCTGTAGGGTTAAATTAACCCAGAAAATGTTAATATTTGACCCAACCATGGGTTGAAACCTAGCATTTTTGCCCAGCATAGGTTAATTGATAACACAACAGTTGGGTTCGTCCTGTTTTTTTATTGCATGAAATGAACATATAATACACGAATGACGAGTAGAACAAAATAATAATAATGATAACAACAACAACAACAATAATAATAATAATAAAAGTAACAATGGGGAGAAAATCAAACAAACAAGTTAGCAATAGAAGTTACATGTATAAGGTTATCATTTCAATATGATATTTCCAAAAAATTTATAAGTCTTCATAGCTTTGGCATTCAGTGGTCTAGACATACTCTGAAAAGTGTCAAATAAGGAATTTAAGTCAGTAATAAATAGTTGGGTTCACAATGCATTGCCCTGGCTTTATGAATAGGACACTTTCCCAAAATACAAATCAAAAATAAGGTACAATCAAAATTCACATCATCTGAAGAAAAATCTGATACAAAAACCATAGTTTCAGTAATCTGTACCAAATTTATGGGTTTGTCCTGTTTTGACCAAGCCATTAAAAATAACAGCATTTTTTAGAATGTATACTGTAGATGAATGAAAACACGCACGCACGCACGCACGCACAAACTTATCCTCAAATGTACATTTTTTTTTCATTTGGTTCAGAAATAAATATTCAAACCTTTATACTTTTATACATTTTTTTATTAATAGTATTATTTTTTATTAGAAATTTAGGTGGTAAAAATGAACATATCACTGCTGTCCTTCTGAAATCTTGTATCTCCATATTTCGTGATTTTTATTTTTATTTTTGATAACACAGTATTTACTCATTTAAAAAGTACAGTGTTTTTTCCATTTCCTGAAACACCGTGAATTTGGACAATATTTCAGAAGGACAACAACGATATGATCCATAGAATGTATACCTTTTATTAGTGTAATGTAATAATCGGTTGAAATGGTCATTTTCAATAACATTTCTGACTTGAATAAAACCAGATAGCTTGGACATTGCCACATAAAGCACATTTTTATGTTAGCTGACAAAACATTTTTACAGTGTAATGTGAATATTTGTTTAACTAAAAAACCACACCAGACCAAAACCGCTCGAAATGTGAAAAATAACAAACTTCATTTCACATTCAAAGTGATAGCGTTGGTGTTTTTCCATGCTACACCTCATAAGAGCGCCCTGCTGTTCCAAGACACAAAAAATCACCCGGCCCAAGCGTACTTAGAATATTTGACAAAAGACTCCTTTAAATCCCGCAAACACGGGGGCAAATACAAGATGCTTGTACGTGAGCCTGTGCCCTTGACCCTGGAGTCTCTCAGGAAGACCTTATAGCTCAATTTTCCCAAAGCTAAAAGTGTAAACACCAAACAGATGTGGCTGCATGACAGCTTCCAGAAAAATGCCCAGTGATTTTAGCGAGATGCCAGAGATCAGATCATTTTTAGCTTGCTGTGAGAATACGATGGACTGTAGCAAACTGGAAGAAGCTGGTATTGATCTGCACGAGCCAACGCGTGCTTGTGTGAGAGCGAGCGAGAAGAGAAAGAGAGATTTCACGGTGCAGTAGATGAAGGGAAAAGATAGAGTTTGAGTGAAGGTAAATCTGCTCTTGCCTCCCTGTGTATCTCGGTATCACTGCCCATGCTAACCTTCGTTGCTGCTTGTCACTTCCATTTGTCATGGCGTTTTCTCTAGCAGTGTGAATTACGCTCTTCATACTGCGCTGTAAGCACATTAACCGGTGGGCACACAATTATTTATAAAGCTGGCATCCATTAGTGGAAATATTTCAGGCTCTTCAACATTCATTTACACAGATTTATTAATTTCTTAATCAGTCATTGTGGGGGCATATTTATTAAATGTATTTGAGCTGCAGGTTCTCTATAGCTCTCATAAGACGCTATGTCTGTGTTTGCTCTACACAATTACCTTCCCTCTCCTAGCAACCCAAGTGAAAACAGGACAGCTGTTTAAAACAGTTCAAAACAAAGGAGAATCGTTGCGTTTCTCTGAACAACAAATAGCGATGTTTCGTTTCTAAATGAATCCTTGTTTTGAACAATTCAGACAAATGGTTCAGCGAGTCATTCTAAAGATCTGCTGTTTTGAAGAGGTGGGTAATACATATGAATTCGTACGTTGTGAATCGTACAAAAATGAACGATTACTAGAAAAAAGCAATACTGAAGCCCAACCCCTAACCCCATCCCTAACCTAACGCCACTGCTGCGAAAGCAAATCGTACAAAAATGTGCGAATGAGATTGTACCAATAGGGATCCGAAGAGATGACGTGTTTTTGTATGACAACCCCGGAAGCGAGTTAGCATTTTAGGACGTCTGGTTCCATCGCTCCAAGTCTATGGGTTTTTGGTAAATCGCCCGAAATAAGGTCTGTGGTAAACAAAACCTCAAAATATTTTCACGTTTTATTCTATGACATAAAACGCACCAATTATAACCCGCTTGTGATTTTTTTAAAGCCTTATTTGTGTCTTTTAAGAGACTACTTCCTTTGGCGGGGACGTTAGACGCCATCACGCATATAAAGCTCACAAATGATGCAACATGGGCACAAATTTCTTAAAACGTAGATGCGGATTCATTCACAGAGTAATTACTTACCAGGGAACACATTTTAAATAAAGTCTGAAAGAGTTGTCAGAGGCCTGGTGGTGGTGACGTTGATATCGAGCGACCTTAAGTGTAGTCTGTTTATAGCATCGTGTTAGCTTTTTACTTTTGCCGATTGTATTTCGGCTTCAAAAGTAACAAATGTTGTGTTAATTTGTAAAGATTATCTTGATAGACAAAACGTGTAAACATCATAAACCTTTGTGAATCACAGAGCTTATTTTTTGCGATCTTGGGAAAAAGTCTATGGGAAAAATGGGCACTTACAAAGGGGTTAGCCTACAAAAATATGTCATCTCTGAGCCTCTCCATTCATATGAATTACCCGAAATTAGCCACATCGTAACATAGTTAAGTTTTTGCCGTGAGTTTGTGTCACTATATCTGTACATGTAGTAAATTTCTGTAGATTTAAATTATGAATTGCGACAACACGGCAAATTACCGTGATACGACTTGATATTGTGATAATTCCGTTGGTATAGTATCGTAAAATATGTTTATGGTGTCGTGACAACCCTTACAGAAGCAAGAGGATTCAACAAGTGAATTTCCAGTCATATTTGTGTTTCGTATAGACTAAAATAATGAAATTCCTGCTGTTCTTTTTCTGTTTGCTATAATATTAATTTCTTTTGAACCAAGGATGTTCAGATATGTGTATCACATTATGAATTGCGATGTGGAAAAAACAAACATAATAGACAAAGACTAATGTAAACAAAACAGTTCACAGCCAACTCATGCTGCATTAAAAAACAAATGCATTATCTGTCACTGCTATCAGCAAAGCAATTTACTAAGCATACAAAAACATTTTTCCCCACTGATAAATAGAAAAAGATGTGTTGATCTGTCAAAACAATAGTGCTGCTATGGACAGACAAGGTGAAACTAAGGCAAAACAACTGCACTTAGGAGCGAAACTCAAACCTCTCCGGCTAACTTACCCCACATGCCTCTGTGTGCCAATGGCTTCCTATGACATCTCAGCTCCCCCTTCTCTTTCCAAACAAAGCCAGCACTTGTTCATCTGCTTGATCAGTGGGCCAAAGTAGTGGGCCAGCTACACGTTTCAACACTAGGACCTGCAGGCATCCTGGAGATTGGGTTTCATTGCCATTGTTCCTTATTGCCATCGCAGGCTCTCTGCACACTGGAATGAAAAGCAGAGGTATGCTCAATTAATTTGTTTCGAAGCGAAAAATTCACTCTCATTCCTCAACGCTTGGCTGGAAAATGACCTGTGATCTTCTACCATGCTGTTTTGAAAGGATGTTTTCAACTTAATCACCCGTTTTATTTAATACTTTATACTCTAAAACAAGCTTTAGAATTGCATTCGTTTTCTCTGTTCATTCTTTTTCATTTACGTAAGTGGTATTGATTATGTTTCAGATTCCCTTTAAATTCCTTAGAAGAAATAAATATAGAAATAAATGAGAAATAGACAGTATACAGTAGTTGAGATATTATTGTTAAAATAATTACGTACATTTCAAATAATTTTTCTTGAAGGACTTATTCAAATCTTCTCATTGCAGTCTCTTGTGTATTGACAAATCCGAGCACAGTTTATGAAACTGAAATCTTTTCCTCCTTAAGAAACACACTAGGATCTTTTTTCTCTTGAAAGCGACATAGACATTAAGTCTCATTTCGCTCTCCATTTAATCTCATTACTGTCGAGGAAAAACAATTATTTGAAACATATTAAAGTAATCTTATCTGTGACTTTTCTTTTCTAGGGGAAGTGAAAAACAAACTTTCGTTTTATCACTAGAAGCTTTTAGACATATAGAGTTTGTTGACGTGCTGTGCTCCATACAGCAAGCAGACCGCCATATTTGCGCTCTGAGGCGTGAAATCTCTTTGCTTAACGCTTTATGGCTGACAACTAGAACCTAAGCACTGTGCTCAACTCAAGTGGGTGAGATTTCCCATCCGCATGCCATGTGCACAGAAACATATTAGACGCAGAGTCTCAGAACAGGTGCTGGGGCTCTGTGAAGATCATGGGTGTGGGCATATGCCTGTAACAGGACCTCCTGTTGGGGAGCAAAAGAAGCCCATCGGGGAGTCTGTGACGGAAGAGATGTATATTTTTTCATACCCGGCTACAAAGAGGCAGTAAACAAAGCCAGGGATTTGCAGAAGAACCGAAAAGGTTTCCTTCTCCTCCAATCGGATACCTTTCCACAAGATGACTTATTCTCTCTCTCCTCATTTCTCTTTTCTATCTCTCTCTGTTCCTTTTCG